>NW_027596430.1:40000-70000 GCF_964194155.1 Cetorhinus maximus | reverse complement strand
GAGAGAGAGTAACAGTACAGAGACAGAGAGTGAGAGAGAGAAAGAGTACAGAGACAGATAGTGAGAGAGAGAAACAGTACAGAGACAGAGAGTGAGAGAAAGAAACAGTACAGAGACAGAGAGTGAGAGAGAGAAACAGTACAGAGACAGAGAGTGAGAGAGAGAGAAACAGTACAGAGACAGAGAGTGAGAGAGAGAAACAGTACAGAGACAGAGAGTGAGAGAGAGAGAAACAGTACAGAGACAGAGAGTGAGAGAGAGAAACAGTACAGAGACTGAGAGTGAGAGAGAGAGAAACAGTACAGAGACAGAGAGTGAGAGAGAGAGAAACAGTACAGAGACAGAGAGTGAGAGAGAGAAACAGTACAGAGACAGAGAGTGAGAGAGAGAAACAGTACAGAGACAGAGAGTGAGAGAGAGAGAAACAGTACAGAGACAGAGAGTGAGAGAGAGAGTAACAGTACAGAGACAGAGAGTGAGAGAGAGAAAGAGTACAGCGACAGAGAGTGAGAGAGAGAAACAGTACAGAGACAGAGAGTGAGAGAAAGAAACAGTACAGAGACAGAGAGTGAGAGAGAGAAACAGTACAGAGACAGAGAGTGAGAGAGAGAGAAACAGTACAGAGACAGAGAGTGAGAGAGAGAGAAACAGTACAGAGACAGAGAGTGAGAGAGAGAGAAACAGTACAGAGACAGAGAGTGAGAGAGAGAAACAGTACAGAGACTGAGAGTGAGAGAGAGAGAAACAGTACAGAGACAGAGAGTGAGAGAGAGAGAAACAGTACAGAGACAGAGAGTGAGAGAGAGAAACAGTACAGAGACAGAGAGTGAGAGAGAGAAACAGTACAGAGACAGAGAGTGAGAGAGAGAAACAGTACAGAGACAGAGAGTGAGAGAGAGAGAAACAGTACAGAGACAGAGAGTGAGAGAGAGAAACTACAGAGACAGAGAGTGAGAGAGAGAAACAGTACAGAGACAGAGAGTGAGAGAGAGAAACAGTACAGAGACAGAGAGTGAGAGAGAGAGAAACAGTACAGAGACAGAGAGTGAGAGAGAGAAACAGTACAGAGACAGAGAGTGAGAGAGAGAAACAGTACAGAGACAGAGAGTGAGAGAGAAACAGTACAGCGACAGAGAGTGAGAGAGAGAAACAGTACAGAGACAGAGAGTGACAGAGAGAAACAGTACAGAGACAGAGAGTGAGAGAGAGAGAAACAGTACAGAGACAGAGAGTGAGAGAGAGAGAAACAGTACAGAGACAGAGAGTGAGAGAGAGAGAAACAGTACAGAGACAGAGAGTGAGAGAGAGAGAAACAGTACAGAGACAGAGAGTGAAAGAGAGAGAAACAGTACAGAGACAGAGAGTGAGAGAGAGAGAAACAGTACAGAGACAGAGAGTGAGAGAGAGAGAAACAGTACAGAGACAGAGAGTGAGAGAGAGAGAAACAGTACAGAGACAGAGAGTGAGAGAGAGAGTGTGTGTGTGTGAGTGTGTGAGTGTGTGTGAGGGTGAATCTGTGTGTGTGTGTGTGTGTGTGAGTGTGTGTGAGTGTCTCTCTGTGACTGTGTCTCTCTCCCTCACAGCCCTGGTTGAAGTGGGTGAGACCCGCAGGCCCTGAATGAGTGAAGCTGGATGTGAATGTGCAGTGAAAGCAGATCACTCTGCACAGTCTCCCTGTCCCAACTGTTCTCAATTCCCTCACAAACAATACAGGACTCTGAGTGCTTTGTGTGCTGCCTCCCTCATTGTCCCTTATCTCCGTTGGCCAGGCAGTGTGTGTGTGTGTGTGTGTGTGTGTGTTTGTGTCCGAGTCTCTCTGTTTACACGTTACATTTATCACTTCACCTGTTCCCCGCTCTCCCACACCTGCCCTCCCAGCGGATGCACCACTCTCCAGTCTGCTGTGCTCTAACCTCGCAGGGAGTCAGCGTCTATCCTTTGGAACCTTCCGGGCTTTTTCCCAGGACTGTGCCCCTGCGTCGGCAATGCGTTCCCGGAGACTGGCATCCTCCGGACCCTCAGGACCGCAGCCCCCGAGCGGGCAGGGGTATCAGGGAGTGTGGAGCGTGTGGGAGGTGGGGAACTCCTAGTCTGAGCTCTGGATCAGGAGAACAGGATAAGAGAGAGAGAGAGAGAGAGAGAGACCGGGGAGAGAGAGGGCGGGGGAGAGAGAGAGGGCGGGGGAGAGAGAGAGGGCGGGGGAGAGAGAGAGAGCGGGGGAGAGAGAGAGGGCGGGGGGGAGAGAGAGGTCAGGGAGAGAGCTAAGGTGAGAATGAGAGATAGAATCAGGGAGCAACTGATAAAAGGAATGAGTGGGATAGAGTAACTGACAGACAGAGAGTGAGAGAGAGAGAAACAGTACAGAGACAGAGAGTGAGAGAGAGAAACAGTACAGAGACAGAGAGTGAGAGAGAGAAACAGTACAGAGACAGAGAGTGAGAGAGAGAGAAACAGTACAGAGACAGAGAGTGAGAGAGAGAGAAACAGTACAGAGACAGAGAGTGAGAGAGAGAGAAACAGTACAGAGACAGAGAGTGAGAGAGAGAGAAACAGTACAGAGACAGAGAGTGAGAGAGAGAGTAACAGTACAGAGACAGAGAGTGAGAGAGAGAAAGAGTACAGAGACAGATAGTGAGAGAGAGAAACAGTACAGAGACAGAGAGTGAGAGAAAGAAACAGTACAGAGACAGAGAGTGAGAGAGAGAAACAGTACAGAGACAGAGAGTGAGAGAGAGAGAAACAGTACAGAGACAGAGAGTGAGAGAGAGAGAAACAGTACAGAGACAGAGAGTGAGAGAGAGAGAAACAGTACAGAGACAGAGAGTGAGAGAGAGAAACAGTACAGAGACTGAGAGTGAGAGAGAGAGAAACAGTACAGAGACAGAGAGTGAGAGAGAGAGAAACAGTACAGAGACAGAGAGTGAGAGAGAGAAACAGTACAGAGACAGAGAGTGAGAGAGAGAAACAGTACAGAGACAGAGAGTGAGAGAGAGAGAAACAGTACAGAGACAGAGAGTGAGAGAGAGAGTAACAGTACAGAGACAGAGAGTGAGAGAGAGAAAGAGTACAGCGACAGAGAGTGAGAGAGAGAAACAGTACAGAGACAGCGAGTGAGAGAAAGAAACAGTACAGAGACAGAGAGTGAGAGAGAGAAACAGTACAGAGACAGAGAGTGAGAGAGAGAGAAACAGTACAGAGACAGAGAGTGAGAGAGAGAGAAACAGTACAGAGACAGAGAGTGAGAGAGAGAGAAACAGTACAGAGACAGAGAGTGAGAGAGAGAAACAGTACAGAGACTGAGAGTGAGAGAGAGAGAAACAGTACAGAGACAGAGAGTGAGAGAGAGAGAAACAGTACAGAGACAGAGAGTGAGAGAGAGAAACAGTACAGAGACAGAGAGTGAGAGAGAGAGAAACAGTACAGAGACAGAGTGAGAGAGAGAGAAACAGTACAGCGACAGAGAGTGAGAGAGAGAGAAACAGTACAGCGACAGAGTGAGAGAGAGAAACAGTACAGAGACAGAGAGTGAGAGAGAGAAACAGTACAGAGACAGAGAGTGAGAGAGAGAAACAGTACAGAGACAGAGAGTGAGAGAGAGAGAAACAGTACAGAGACAGAGAGTGAGAGAGAGAGAAACAGTACAGAGACAGAGAGTGAGAGAGAGAGAAACAGTACAGAGACAGAGAGTGAGAGAGAGAGTGTGTGTCTCTCTGTGACTGTGTCTCTCTCCCTCACAGCCCTGGTTGAAGTGGGTGAGACCCGCAGGCCCTGAATGAGTGAAGCTGGATGTGAATGTGCAGTGAAAGCAGATCACTCTGCACAGTCTCCCTGTCCCAACTGTTCTCAATTCCCTCACAAACAATACAGGACTCTGAGTGCTTTGTGTGCTGCCTCCCTCATTGTCCCTTATCTCCGTTGGCCAGGCAGTGTGTGTGTGTGTGTGTGTTTGTGTCCGAGTCTCTCTGTTTACACGTTATATTTATCACTTCACCTGTTCCCCGCTCTCCCACACCTGCCCTCCCAGCGGATGCACCACTCTCCAGTCTGCTGTGCTCTAATCTCGCAGGGAGTCAGCGTCTATCCTTTGGAAACTTCCGGGCTTTTTCCCAGGACTGTGCCCTTGCGTCGGCAATGCGTTCCCGGAGACTGGCATCCTCCGGACCCTCAGGACCGCAGCCCCCGAGCGGGCAGGGGTATCAGGGAGTGTGGAGCGTGTGGGAGGTGGGGAACTCCTAGGCTGAGCTCTGGATCAGGAGAACAGGATAAGAGAGAGAGAGAGGGAGAGAGGGCGGGGGAGAGAGAGAGGGCGGGGGAGAGAGAGAGGGCGGGGGAGAGAGAGAGGGCGGGGGAGAGAGAGAGAGCGGGGGAGAGAGAGAGGGCGGGGGAGAGAGAGAGGTCAGGGAGAGAGCTAAGGTGAGAATGAGAGATAGAATCAGGGAGCAACTGATAAAAGGAATGAGTGGGATAGAGTAACTGACAGACAGAGAGTGAGAGAGAGAGAAACAGTACAGAGACAGAGAGTGAGAGAGAGAGAAACAGTACAGAGACAGAGAGTGAGAGAGAGAGAAACAGTACAGAGACAGAGTGAGAGAGAGAGAAACAGTACAGAGACAGAGAGTGAGAGAGAGAGAAACAGTAGAGACAGAGAGTGAGAGAGAGAAACAGTACAGAGACAGAGAGTGAGAGAGAGAGTAACAGTACAGAGACAGAGAGTGAGAGAGAGAAACAGTACAGAGACAGAGAGTGAGAGAGAGAAACAGTACAGAGACAGAGAGTGAGAGAGAGTAACAGTACAGAGACAGAGAGTGAGAGAGAGAAACAGTACAGAGACAGAGAGTGAGAGAGAGAGTAACAGTACAGAGACAGAGAGTGAGAGAGAGAAACAGTAGAGACAGAGAGTGAGAGAGAGAGTAACAGTACAGAGACAGAGTGAGAGAGAGAAACAGTACAGAGACAGAGAGTGAGAGAGAGTAACAGTACAGAGACAGAGAGTGAGAGAGAGAAACAGTACAGAGACAGAGAGTGAGAGAGACTAAGATGGAGAGAGAAGTAGGGGAAAGAGAGACAGACACCGAAAGAGACTGATAGGGAGCGAGGGAGAGAGAAGGAGAATTAGGGGAGTGAGAAAGTGTGAAAGAGTGACAGAGACAAAGAGCAACTGATTGAATGAATGATTAGGATGAATTAACAGGCAGAGAGTGAGAGAGAGAGAATGAGAAACACTCAGAGAGAGAGATACAGAGAGAGGGAAATACAGAAAGAGACAGAGAGACAATCAGACAGAGAAAGCGAGAGACAGGCAGCGATGGATAAAGAGAATGATGCTAGGATCAAGTAACAGAGAGACAGTGAAGGAAAAAGAAACAGTCAGAGAGAGAGAGAGAAAGGGACAGAGAAAGACAGAAATGGAGAGACAGAGAGAGAGAGGAAGAGAGGGCCCCTACAACTCTCCCTATCTCTGTAACCTGCTCCAGCCCCTACAACTCTCCCTATCTCTGTAACCTGCTCCAGCCCCTACAACTCTCCCTATCTCTGTAACCTGCTCCAGCCCCTACAACTCTCCCTATCTCTGTAACCTCCTCCAGCCCCTACAACTCTCCCTATCTCTGTAACCTCCTCCAGCCCCTACAACTCTCCCTATCTCTGTAACCTCCTCCAGCCCGTACACCCCTCCCTATCTCTGTAACCTCCTCCAGCCCCTACAACTCTCCCTATCTCTGTAACCTCCTCCAGCCCCTACAACCCTCCCTATCTCTGTCTCCTCCAGCCCCTACAACTCTCCCTATCTCTGTAACCTCCTCCAGCCCCTACACCCCTCCCTATGTCTGTAACCTCCTCCAGCCCCTACAACACTCCCTATCTCTGTAACCTCCTCCAGCCCCTACACCCCTCCCTATGTCTGTAACCTCCTCCAGCCCCTACAACCCTCCCTATGTCTGTAACCTCCTCCAGCCCCTACAACCCTCCCTATCTCTGTCACCTCCTCCAGCACCTACAACCCTCCCTATCTCTGTAACCTCCTCCAGCCCCTACAACCCTCCCTATCTCTGTAACTTCCTCCAGCCCCTACACCCCTCCCTATCTCTGTAACCTCCTCCAGCCCCTACAACCCTCCCTATCTCTGTATCCTCCTCCATCCCCTACACCCCTCCCTATCTCTGTAACCTCCTCCAGCCCCTACAACCCTCCCTATGTCTGTATCCTCCTCCAGCCCCTACAACCCTCCCTATCTCTGTATCCTCCTCCATCCCCTACAACCCTCCCTATCTCTGTAACCTCCTCCAGCCCCTTCAAACCTCCCTATCTCTGTAACCTCATCCAGCCCCTACACCCCTCCCTATCTCTGTAACCTCATCCAGCCCCTATAACCCTCCCTATCTCTGTAACCTCATCCAGCCCCTACAACCCTCCCTATCTCTGTAACCTCATCCAGCCCCTACAACCCTCCCTATCTCTGTAACCACCTCCAGCCCCTACAACCCTCCCTATCTCCGTAACCTCCTCCAGCCCCTAAAATCCTCCGTACCTCTCTAACCCCCCCTACCACCTACAACCCTCCCTATCTCTTTCACCTCCTCCAGCCCCTACAACCCTCCGAGATCTCTGCGCTCCTCCAATTCCGGCCTCTTGAGCATCCCCCAATTCCCATCGCTCCGCCATTGGCGGCCGGGCCTTCAGCTGCCTGGGGGAGGCCCTAAGCTATGGAATTCCCTCCCTATACCTCTCCCCCAGTCTCTCTCTCTCTCTGTCCATTTCTCTCTCACTCCATCTCTCTTTCTCTGTCTCCCTCTCTCTTTCTGTCTCTCTCTGTATCTCTCTCTCTCTCTATCTGTTACTCTCTCTCTCCCTATCTCTGTCTCTCTCACTCTCTCTCTCTGTGTCTCTCTCTCTCTCTCTCGCTCCACTTCTCTCTCTTTCTTTCTGTCTCTCTCTCTCTGTCTCTCCTTCTCTCTCTCTGTCTCTCCCTCTCTCTCTTTCTGTGTGTGTCTCTCTCTCTCTATCTCTCACTCCCACTCTCTGTCTCTCTCTCTATCTATCTCTCTCACCCATTCTCTCTCTCTCTCTCTCTGTCTCTCTCCTCCTGATATTTGTAATGGTGATGTTGCTGTCCTGCCCCTAATATCCCCACACGTGTCTCAGTGTGAAATCCTGTTTGAGAGTCACCGCCCGGAAATGCGCTGAGGGACGGGGGGATGTTGGGGTGCTGTAGAAAATCAGGCTGTCTTTGTTATAATCCTGAACTGATAACTCAGTTACACTGCCTGATGGATACGGTACATTCACAGCACATCCTGCTCCTCTGTCCGCCTTCCAGCGCTGGCTGAGTTTCACACTGTGCGTCCGGTTGTTTGACAGCATGTTCACAACTGAGGTCAGGTTTCTCCCAGAGGGATAGCAATAACACCGGCACAGAGCACAGAAAGAGGCCATTCAGCCCACCCTGTGTCTACTGGCTCTCAGGAGGAGAATTCACTGGCACACCTCCTCCCCCCAACCTTCTTCCCCTTTCCCCTGCTCAGTCTCCCTTTCCCCATAACAATCCCATTCCCTCTTGAACCCCTCGAGTGACCCTCCCTCCCCCACACTCTCAGGCAGCGCGTTCCAGATCCTAACCCCTCGATTGACCCTCCCTCCCCCACACTCTCAGGCAGCGCGTTCCGGACCCTAACCCCTCGATTGACCCTCCCTCCCCCACACTCTCAGGCAGCGTGTTCCAGATCCTAACCCCTCGATTGACCCTCCCTCCCCCACTCTCTCAGGCAGCGCGTTCCAGACCCTAACCCCCTCGATTGACCCTCCCTCCCCCACTCTCTCAGGCAGCGCGTTCCAGACCCTAACCCCCTCGATTGACCCTCCCTCCCCCACACTCTCAGGCAGCACGTTCCCGATCCTAACCCCTCGCTGCGTGAAAAAGTTTCTCCTCGTGTTTCCGTCGCTCCTTTTACCTATCACCTTCAACCCGTGTCCCTCTGCTTCTCCATCCTTCCTCCAATGGGAACAGTTTCTCCCGATCCACTCTGTCCCAGACCCCCTCACGATTTTGAACACCTCGATCAAATCCCCTCTCGACCTTCTCTTCTCTGAGGAGAACAGTCCCAACTTCTCCAATTTATCCATGGAACTGAAGTTCCTCATCCCTGGAACCATTCTCGTGAATCTTTTCCGCACTCTCTCTCTCTCTAATTCCCTCAAATCCTTCCTAAAGTGCGGAGCCCAGAACTGGACACAATACTCCAGCTGAGGCTGAACTAGTGTCTTATACAAGTTCATCATAACCTCCTTGCTCTTGTACTCAGTGCCCCTATTAATAAAGCCCAGGACATTGTCTGCTTTATCAACCGCTCTCTCAACCTGTCCTGTCATTTCACTGTTCCTCTCTCTCTCTGCAGCTTCTGACAGTTATCATGGCAATCAGCTTCCTAATTTACCTCGCTCTCTACTATGAGGCATTTCATGTGCACCTCACACATGCCTACGCACATCTTGGATACGCAACAGCACAGCACAGCATCGGGCAAAGGTACCTGCAAGGTCAGTGTCGCGTATTAGACTGTCTCCTGAGAGGGAGAGAGAGGGACTGAGAGACACCAGTCAGTGTACAGATATCTCCCTGAGAGAGAGAGGGACTGAGAGACACCAGTCAGTGCACAGATATCTCCCTGAGAGAGAGGGGACTGAGAGACACCAGTCAGTGTACAGATATCTCCCTGAGAGAGAGAGAGGGGACTGAGAGACACCAGTCAGTGTACAGATATCTCCCTGAGAGAGAGGGACTGAGAGACACCAGTCAGTGTACAGATATCTCCCTCAGAGAGAGAGGGACTGAGAGACACCAGTCAGTGTACAGATATCTCCCTGAGAGAGAGAGGGAGTGAGAGACACCAGTCAGTGTACAGATATCTCCCTGAGAGAGAGAGGAGACTGAGAGACACCAGTCAGTGTACAGATATCTCCCTGAGAGAGAGGGGACTGAGAGACACCAGTCAGTGTACAGATATCTCCCTGAGAGAGAGAGGGGACTGAGAGACACCAGTCAGTGTACAGATATCTCCCTGAGAGAGAGGGGACTGAGAGACACCAGTCAGTGTACAGATATCTCCCTGAGAGAGAGAGGGGACTGAGAGACACCAGTCAGTGTACAGATATCTCCCTGAGAGAGAGGGGACTGAGAGACACCAGTCAGTGTACAGATATCTCCCTGAGAGAGAGGGGGGACTGAGAGACACCAGTCAGTGTACAGATATCTCCCTGAGAGAGAGAGGGACTGAGAGACACCAGTCAGTGTACAGATATCTCCCTGAGAGAGAGAGGGAGTGAGAGACACCAGTCAGTGCACAGATATCTCCCTGAGAGAGAGAGGGGACTGAGAGACACCAGTCAGTGTACAGATATCTCCCTGAGAGAGAGAGGGAGTGAGAGACACCAGTCAGTGCACAGATATCTCCCTGAGAGAGAGAGGGGACTGAGAGACACCAGTCAGTGTACAGATATCTCCCTGAGAGAGAGAGGGACTGAGAGACACCAGTCAGTGTACAGATATCTCCCTGAGAGAGAGGGGACTGAGAGACACCAGTCAGTGTACAGATATCTCCCTGAGAGAGAGGGACTGAGAGACACCAGTCAGTGTACAGATATCTCCCTGAGAGAGAGAGGGACTGAGAGACACCAGTCAGTGTACAGATATCTCCCTGAGAGAGAGAGGGAGTGAGAGACACCAGTCAGTGTACAGATATCTCCCTGAGAGAGAGAGGACTGAGAGACACCAGTCAGTGTACAGATATCTCCCTGAGAGAGAGAGGGGACTGAGAGACACCAGTCAGTGTACAGATATCTCCCTGAGAGAGAGGGGACTGAGAGACACCAGTCAGTGTACAGATATCTCCCTGAGAGAGAGGGGGGACTGAGAGACACCAGTCAGTGTACAGATATCTCCCTGAGAGAGAGGGGACTGAGAGACACCAGTCAGTGTACAGATATCTCCCTGAGAGAGAGGGGGGACTGAGAGACACCAGTCAGTGTACAGATATCTCCCTGAGAGAGAGAGGGACTGAGAGACACCAGTCAGTGTACAGATATCTCCCTGAGAGAGAGAGGGAGTGAGAGACACCAGTCAGTGCACAGATATCTCCCTGAGAGAGAGAGGGGACTGAGAGACACCAGTCAGTGTACAGATATCTCCCTGAGAGAGAGAGGGACTGAGAGACACCAGTCAGTGTACAGATATCTCCCTGAGAGAGAGGGGACTGAGAGACACCAGTCAGTGTACAGATATCTCCCTGAGAGAGAGAGACTGAGAGACACCAGTCAGTGTACAGATATCTCCCTGAGAGAGAGAGGGACTGAGAGACACCAGTCAGTGTACAGATATCTCCCTGAGAGAGAGAGGGACTGAGAGACACCAGTCAGTGTACAGATATCTCCCTGAGAGAGAGGGGACTGAGAGACACCAGTCAGTGTACAGATATCTCCCTGAGAGAGAGAGACTGAGAGACACCAGTCAGTGTACAGATATCTCCCTGAGAGAGAGAGGGGACTGAGAGACACCAGTCAGTGTACAGATATCTCCCTGAGAGAGAGAGGGGACTGAGAGACACCAGTCAGTGTACAGATATCTCCCTGAGAGAGAGAGGGGACTGAGAGACACCAGTCAGTGTACAGATATCTCCCTGAGAGAGAGAGACTGAGAGACACCAGTCAGTGTACAGATATCTCCCTGAGAGAGAGAGGACTGAGAGACACCAGTCAGTGTACAGATATCTCCCTGAGAGAGAGGGGACTGAGAGACACCAGTCAGTGTACAGATATCTCCCTGAGAGAGAGGGGACTGAGAGACACCAGTCAGTGTACAGATATCTCCCTGAGAGAGAGAGGGACTGAGAGACACCAGTCAGTGTACAGATATCTCCCTGAGAGAGAGAGGGACTGAGAGACACCAGTCAGTGTACAGATATCTCCCTGAGAGAGAGGGGGGACTGAGAGACACCAGTCAGTGTACAGATATCTCCCTGAGAGAAAGAGGGGACTCAGGGCGTCAGTGTGCTGCTGTCTTGCTGATGGAGAACGATTATTGTGTTTGGCGGGTTAAGATAGGAATGTGGTGGTGTTGGAGGGAGCTTGAAGGGCTCAAACACATCCTGCTTGCAACGAACTCTGAATTATCCTTTCTGACCAACCAGGTAATGGTGTGGTAAAGAGTGAAGACACTGCGATGAAGTGGTTCAGGTAGGAATGATATTCCCCGGACATGTTTCGTAAACTGCAGCATTTCTGCTGGTGCAGTGGGCAGTCAGTGAACTGTTGGGCACTGTCGGAGGGTCAGTGCTGAGGGAGCCCCGCACTGTCGGAGGGTCAGTGCTGAGGGAGTGCCGCACTGTCAGAGGGTCAGTGCTGAGGGAGCGCCGCACTGTCGGAGGGTCAGTGCTGAGGGAGCGCCGCACTGTCAGAGGGTCAGTGCTGAGGGAGGGCCGCACTGTCTGAGGGTCAGTGCTGAGGGAGTGCCGCACTGTTGGAGGGTCAGTGCTGAGGGAGGGCCGCACTGTCGGAGGGTCAGTACTGAGGGTGAGCCGCACAGTCAGAGGGTCAGTGCCGAGGGAGCGCCGCACTGTCGGAGGGTCCGTGCTGAGGGAGCCCCGCACTGTTAGAAGTGCTGCCTTCAGACCTGACATTGAGCGGGTGGCCCCCTGCCGTCTCCGAGGCCCTCGCCACTGGTTGCAGCGTCGGCCTCGACTATTGTGTTTCTTTTGCCCGTAACCCCTGCCTCATGGCACTGTTACCTCAGGGAGCCCCACCCGGACCCCTCCACTGTGGAGGGCGCGCTGCCGCCGAGCCTGACACCCGCTGCAATTTTGGGGCTTATTTCCCGACATTTACCATGCGCCCGGTCGACGGCTTTGGCTCGAGTGACATGACCGTGCGTCTCTCCGTAGGAAAGCAGCTGAGCAGGGTCATCCCCACTCGTCCTACAACCTTGCAGTCGGCAAGCTTAAGGAGATGGCAACCGATGTGGAAGACGGGTGAGTTTCATTCTGTCTCCCGCTCGATCATTACTTGCCCGCGATTGGCTGGCTCAGTGAGAGACCTCCACTGGGCGGGGCTGTTAGGAGGTTGAGGGGGTGGAATCGGGATCGAGTTTGTCCCACCCTTTCGCCATCCCGAGCTGGGGGCCTCTCTGTTCTCGTACGGCCGCTGTGCGTCCCATCGCTCAGCAACAGCACACTGCATTTACGTAGCACCGTTCCCATTGTTAAACATCACAAGGCGTTCCGGGGGGATCTTCACCGAAGAAAATTTCACTCCAAGCCCCGGGTGGAGATGATATGGAGGGGCAGCCATCCCGAGGCCAAAGAGGTCGGATTTAAGGAGCGTCTTAATGGTGGAGAGAGAGGGAGAGGGGGAGGGGATTCCAGAGCTTCAGCAACCCCCCCTCCCCCAACCCAGGCAGCTGAAGGCCTGGCCGCCAATGGCGGAGCGATGGAAACCAGGGGATGCTCGAGAGACCAGAGTTGGAGGAGTGCAGAGATTTCGGAGGGTGGTAGGGGCTGGAGGAGGTTACAGAGATAGGGAGGGTTGTAGGGGCTGGAGGAGGTTACAGAGATAGGGAGGGTTGCAGGGGCTGGAGGAGGTTACAGAGATAGGGAGGGTTGTAGGGCCTGGAGGAGGTTACAGAGATAGGGAAGGTTGTAGGGCCTGGAGGAGGTTACAGAGATAGGGAGGGTTGTAGGGGCTGGAGGAGGTTACAGAGATAGGGAGGGGTGTAGGGGGTGGAAGAGGTTACAGAGATAGGGAGGGGTGTAGGGGCTGGAGGAGGTTACAGAGATAGGGAGGGTTGTAGGGGTTGGAAGAGGTTACAGAAATAGGGAGGGTTGTAGGGGCTGGAGGAGGTTACAGAGATAGGGAGGGTTGAAGGGTCTGGAGGAGGTTACAGAGATAGGGAGGGTTGTAGGGACTGGAGGAGGTTACAGAGATAGGGAGTGTTGTAGGGGCTGGAGGAGGTTACAGAGATAGGGAGTGTTGTAGGGGCTGGAGGAGGTTACAGAGATAGGGAGGGTTGTAGGGTCTGGAGGAGGTTACAGAGATAGGGAGTGTTGTAGGGGCTGGAGGAGGTTACAGAGATAGGGAGGGGTGTAGGGGGCTTGAGGAGGTTACAGAGATAGGGAGGGTTGTAGGGGCTGGAGGAGGTTACAGTGATAGGGAGGGTTGTAGGGGCTGGAGGAGGTTACAGAGATAGGGAGGGGGAGTGAGGGCCAAGGAGGGATTTGAAAATGAGGGTGAGAATGTGAAAATGGAGGTGTTGCAAGACCGGGGGCCGGTGTGGGGTCAGCAATCACAGGGGGTGACGGGTGAACGGGACTCGGCGCGAGTTCGGACACAGGGGTTGTGAAGGGGGGGAGGCAGCAGAGTTTGGGGTGAGTTGACGTTTGCGGAGGGTCGGGTGTGGGAGAGCGGCCGGGAGAGCGTCGGAATACTCGAGTCCGGAGGGAACGAGGAGGGTTTCAGCAGGCGATGAGCGGAGACCGGTTTGGAATTCGGGCGATGTTACGGAGGTGTAAATAGGCGGTCTTAGCGATGGGGCGGGCACGAGGTGGGAAAACACACTGGCGGAGTGACTAACCCCTGAAACCTTGCCCCCTCGGCACAGGGAGTTGGAGGGGCTCCTCTCCAGGGCTGCGGGACACGGCTTAAAGGAGGCGCAAGACGTCTTGGATCACCTTTACAAGAAGCGGGATGATTCCTAAGGACCGGAGTTTCCCAGCGGAACTGCTTTTCACACCCTGTCGCCCATACATGGGGCGCCCAGCTAAATCTTTGAGATGTATATGCACTGTCGATCGATCCCTTATCTCCTCCTTGTGCTTTCGATCAATACTATAGTTGACTGGTTGTGAAAAGTTTTGTCTTAACTCTTGTTAACTCGATCGTATAACCTGGTTAATTAGACCTCAACGCAAGGCAGCTTGGATACATAAAAGTGTTCCCACCTCCCTGAGAAGCTGATAACCTTTGAAGGGAAATTCGGACTGCCAGTTAACCGCTGGGAGAATAACCCATCCAGATTTCACGTTTTAAAACCCTTACTGTAACAAATGGCTACAAAGCACCGCTGACTAAACACTATTTACATTCGTGGACAACTTTTACTTTCAGTCTCGCTGAGAAAAGAGGCAGGTTGACAAAGCCCTTCCCCCTTGCACTCATCGGGTCAAATGCAACAAAGCCGAATTTCAGACAACCACAACAATTTATACTTGCTGGAGTGAATGGTGCTGATCGGTTGGCAATTCAACTCTGACTGGCTTGGGCATTGCCGAGGGGGAAGCTTAAGTCGCCTTACTGATGAGAAGGTGAAGGGTGCTGACGTTTTGGAGACGGCGGCAGCTGCCTCTGAGTTTACGATGAGTAGAATTTGAGTCTCCCAAAGTCCCAGGAAGGTGTTGATCGTATCGGGGACGTAAACAGCGGTTCTGTAAACTGTTCTTGATTCCCCAGCCCGGGAGGGAGGGGGCTGCCAAACAACCTCTCAGTGTCTATCCTGGCCTCAGGGGTGAGAATGCAAAGGGGTAGAAGTCCTGCTTCCCATCTCCAAAGCTCCCGGGTGGACACACCTGGAGTTACCAGACACCAGCCCTCGGAGGATGTACTGAGCGTGGAGGGAGTGCAGCGCTGGTTTACCAGAACGAGACCTGCGCTCCCAGGGCTCAATTACGAGGAGATTAAACACAAACCAGGGGTGTGTTCCCTGGAATTTCGATGGTTAAGGGGGTGATTGGATCCAGGTTTTCGAGATATTGAGGGGGAACTGATCGAGTGGAGAGAGAGAGAGAGAGAGAGACGGTTTCTGCTGGTTTGGGGGAGTCCAGGACTAGGGAGCAGCGTCTGAATTTAGAGCCAGAATTTCAGGAGTGAGATTAGGAAACGCTGCTTCACACGCTGAGTGGGAGAGGTTTGGAACTCCCCTCCGCAACCGGCGATCGATGCTGGGTCGATTATTAATTTTAAATCTGTGAGGTTAATAGATTTTTACTGGCCCAATGTCATTCGGAGATGGGGGGGCGGGGAGGGTGGGTTGAGGGGGAGATGTTGTGAAGGTGGGTAGATGGAGTTAGGTCACAGGTCAGCCATGATCCCATTGAATGGCAGAATGGGCTCGAGGGGCTGAATGGCCTCCTCCTGTTCCTGTGCAACATGCTCGAGAGGGGCTGAATGGGCCTCCTCCTGTTCCTGTGTAATAGGCTCGAGAGGGGCTGAATGGCCTCCTCTGGTTCCTGTGCAACATGCCCGAGAGGGGCTGAATGGCCTCCTCCTTGTCCTGTGTAACAGGCTGGAGATGGGCTGAATGGCCTCCTCCTGTTCCTGTGTAACAGGCTGGTGATGGGCTGAATGGCCTCCTCCTGTTCCTGTGTAACAGGCTGGAGAGGGGCTGAATGGGCCTCCTCCTTTTCCTGTGTAACAGGCTGGAGATGGGCTGAATGGCCTCCTCCTGTTCCTGTATAATAGGCTCGAGAGGGGCTGAATGGCCTCCTCTTGTTCCTTTGTAACAGGCTGGAGAGGGCTGAATGGGCCTCCTCCTGTTCCTGTGTAACAGGCTGGAGAGGGGCTGAATGGCCTCCTCCTGTTCCTGTGTAACAGGCTGGAGAGGGGCTGAATGGCCTCCTCCTGTTCCTGTGTAACAGGCTGGAGAGGGGCTGAATGGCCTCCTCCTGTTCCTGTGTAACAGGTTGGAGAGGGGCTGAATGGCCTCCTCCTGTTCCTGTGTAACAGGCTGGAGATGGGCTGAATGGCCTCCTCCTGTTCCTGTGTAACAGGCTGGAGAGGGGCTGAATGGCCTCCTCCTGTTCCTGTGTAACAGGCTGGAGAGGGGCAGAATGGCCTCCTCCTGTTCCTGTGTAACAGGCTGGAGAGGGGCTGAATGGCCTCCTCCTGTTCCTGTGCAACAGTCTGGAGATGGGCTGAATGGCTTCCTCCTGTTCCTGTGTTGCTCTGTTAACCACCTGGTCGAGCCCTCCAAAAAATGCAAATGTGTCAATGAGCTCGCCTCTCTTTCTCCAGAGAATATAGACTCAATTCACTCAGCCTCTCCTTGTAGGCCACCCTCCTCATCCCAGGGATCAATCGAGTGAACCTTCGCTGTACCGCCTCCCATTGCAAGGATGTCCTCCTGTTGTGGCACAGCTGATGGTAAATGCTGAGCTGTTCAAATCCCAAAGGGAAGCTTGAAACAACAGTCACAACTTGTTTTGTAATTTGTATCAACTTTGAGATGCGTGCCCTGAATTCAGTAGTAATAAGACCACCAAGTCTTAAGGTTTTTTAAAAAAAACAAGATGAAACATTTATTAATAAGAGAAATGATTTTAAATACATACATAAATCTACAGATTAATACAATGATAACTTCTAAATCCACTAATTAGTTTAACTCCCAGTTACACTTTCATTAAGGCAACAGTAAGACACACAGATTTTAAAAGACCCAGGTAAATGAAACCCTGAACAAGTCGAATTCAAAGTGTGTTTCCTTAACTTCGGTCTCTGGCGACAGCAGCTTGAGCCATAGATGCTGAAGGCTTTCTCACCCTTGTAAGATCTTAAAGATGCCCTCCCTTACACACAGCCCTTGCTCCTTCTTTATACATATCTTCCCCCATTTGAATGCAAATACCCATTGTTTCACTATATCTTTGGACTTTATCTCCCTGATAATAAAAACCTCTCAGAGCACTAAGTTTTATCAGCAATCGTTGGGAAAAATAAACACACCGTTTCTGAACGTCACCTGGTTACATTTCACCCCTCCTTCCAAAACAATCTCTTCTGGTCACCTTCAAAGTGCCAATGTTCCTACAACACCTCCGTTTCTAAACTGCCCCACGTTTACCTAATTAACACTTCAAACCTAACCTCTCTTCTTAGATCAAAGCACCCAGACTAGCTGCCTCTAATTCAATTAAATCTCACACACACACTCTCACACACTCTAATATACACTCACACACACTCTAATATACACTCACACACTCTCACACTCTCAAACTCTCTAATATACTCTCACACACACTCTCACACACACTCTAATATACACACACACACACTCTAATATACACTCACACACTCTCAAACTCTCTAATATACTCTCACACACACTCTCACACACACTCTAATATACACACACACTCTCACACACTCTCTAATATACTCTCACACACACTCTCACACACACTCTAATATACACTCACACACTCTCACACACTCTCTAATATACTCTCACACACACTCTCACACACACTCTAATATACACTCACACACTCTCACACACTCTCTAATATACTCTCACACACACTCTCACACACACTCTAATATACACTCACACACTCACACACTCTAATATACACTCACACACACTCTAATATACACTCACAGACTCTCTAATATACTCTCACACACTCTCTAATATACTCTGACACACACTCTCACACACTCTCACACACTCTCTAATATACTCTCACACACTCTCTCACACTCTCTAATATACTCTCACACACTCTCACACACACTCTAATATACACTCACACACACTCTAATATACACTCACACACTCTCACACTCTCTCACACTCTCTAATATACTCTCACACACTCACACACACTCTAATATACACTCACACACACCTAATATACACTCACACACTCTCACTCTCTCACACTCTGTAATATACTCTCACACACTCTCAAACTCTCTAATGTATTCTCACACGCACTCTAATATACACTCACACACTCTCACACACTCTCTAATATACTCTCACACACTCTCACACTCTCTAATGTACTCTCACACAGTCACACACACTCTAATATACACTCACACACACTCTAATATACACTCACACTCTCTAATATACTCTCACACACTCTCAAACTCTCTAATGTACTCTCACACACTCTCTAATATACACTCACACACACTCTAATATACACTCACACTCTCTAATATACTCTCACACACTCTCAAACTCTCTAATGTACTCTCACACACACTCTCACACACTCTCTAATATACTCTCACACACTCTCAAACTCTCTAATATACTCTCACACACACTCTAATATACACTCACACACACTCTAATATACACTCTCACACTCTCTAATATACTCTCACACACTCTCACACTCTCTAATATACTCTCACACACTCTCTCACACACTCTAATATACTCTCACACACTCTCACACACTCTCTAATATACTCTCACACACTCTCACACTCTAATATACTCTCACACACTCACACACACTCTAATATACACTCACACACACTCTAATATACACTCACACACTCTCACACTCTCTAATATACTCACACACTCTCACACTCTAATATACACTCACACACACTCTAATATACACTCACACACACTCTAATATACACTCACACACTCTCACACTCTCTAATATACTCTCACACACTCTCAAACTCTAATGTACTCTCACACACACTCTCACACACTCTCTAATATACTCTCACACACTCTCACACTCTCTAATATACTCTCACACACTCTCAAACTCTCTAATATACTCTCACACACACTCTAATATACACTCACACACACTCTAATATACACTCACACACACTCTAATATACACTCACACACTCTCTCTCACACACTCTAATATACACTCACACACTCTCACAAACACACACTCACAAACACACACTCAAGCACACACACACTCTCTCCCCCTCTCTCACACTCACACACACACACACACACTCTCACTCACTCACAGACTTTCACTCTCTCTCACACTCACACACACTCTCACTCTCTCTCACACACACACACTCACTAACTCACACACACTTTCAATCTCTCACACACACACAGGCACACACACACTCAGACACCTACAGACAGACACACACACACACACACACACACACACAGCCAGACAGACACCTACAGACAGACAGACACACACTGACAGACAGACAGACACACACACTGAGGCAGACACACAGGCAGATAGACACACACACACACACCCCTACAGACGCAGACAGACAGACACACACACACCCCTACAGACACAGACAGACACACACTTCCCACGTTTACTCTATTTTACAATAAATTCCAATACCATTATGAGAACTCTTTTATATCTTCCTGACAGCTGGTGTCACCAAAACCCTGTACAACTGAAGCCAGACTTCCTTATCCCTGTGCTCCAGTCCCCTTGCGACAGAGGTCAACACGCCACTGGCCTTCCTAACCCCTCGCTGTACCTGCATTGCTAACTTCCTGTGCTCCGTGTAGCAGGACATCTCAGCATGTCCGCAGGCTCACTGTGTGTCAGAGATAAAAACAAAAAACTACTGCGGATGCTGGAAATCCAAAACAAAAACAGAATTACCCGGAAAAACTCAGCAGGTCTGGCAGCATCGGCGGAGAAGAAAAGAGTTGACGTTTCGAGTCCTCATGACCCTTCCGCAGAACTGAGTATAGTTAGGAGAGGGGTGAAATATAAGCTGGTTTAAGGTGGGGGGAGAGAAGTTGGGGGGGTGGGGTGGTTGTAGGGACAAGCAAGCAGTGATAGGAGCAGATAATCAAAAGATGCCACAGACAAAAGGAACAAAGAGGTGTTGAAGGTGGTGACATTATCTAAGAGAATGTGCTAATTAAGAATGGATGGCAGGATACTCAAGGTAGAGAGGAAGACAGATAGAGAAAGAGACACAGATAAAGAGAGAGACAGAGAGAGGGAGAGACAGACAGAGAGAAACAGAGGGAGAGAGAGACGGATAGATAGAGAGAGAGAGACAGAGAGAGAGCGAGAGACTTAGAGAGAGAAACAGAGGGGGAGAGAGAGAGATGGATAGAGAAAGGAGACAGCAAGAGACAGAGAGAGCGAGAGACAGAGAGAGATAGAGAGTTGGAGAGAGAGTGAGAAAGAGAGTGAGAAAGAGAGTGAGACAGAGAGAGAGTGAGAGACAGAGAGAGAGTGAGAGACAGAGAGAGTGAGAGAGAGAGAAAGGGACAGAGAGAGAGGGGGGACAGAGAGAGAGGGGGGACAGAGAGAGAGAGAGAGGGACAGAGAGAGTGAGAGAGGGAGAGAGAGAGGGACACAAAGAGAGAGAGAGAGACAGACAGACAGAGAGAGAGACAGAGAGAGAGAGAGAAAGGGAGAGAGATTGAGACAGAGAGAGAGAGAGAGACAGAGAGAGAGAGTGAGAGAGACAGAGAGAGGGAGAGAGAGAGTGAGAGACGAAGTGAGACAGAGAGAGGGGGGGGCAGAGAGAGAGTGAGAGAGGGAGAGAGAGAGGGACACAGAGGGAGAAAGAGAGAGAGAGACAGACAGACAGAGAGAGAGAGACAGAGAGAGAGAGACAGAGTCAGAGAGACAGAGAAAGGGAGAGAGATTGAGACAGAGAGAGAGAGAGTGAGAGAGACAGAGTGAGGGAGAGAGAGAGAGACAGGGAGAGAGAGAGGGGGGACAGAGAGAGAGACAGAGTGAGAGAGACAGAGAGAGGGAGAGAGAGAGAGAGAGACTGAGAGAGACAGAGAGAGGGAAAGAGAGAGAGACAGAGAGAGGGAGAGAGACAGAGAGAGGGAGAGAGACAGAGAGAGACAGAGAGAGAGAGAGACAGAGAGAGAGAGACAGGCAGAGACGGAGAGACAGAGAGAGAGAGACAGAGAGAGAGAGAGAGACAGGCAGAGAGAGGGAGAGAGAGAGAGAGAGAGAGACAGGCAGAGAGGGAGAGAGAGAGAGAGAGAGACAGGCAGAGAGGGAGAGAGAGAGAGACAGAGAGAGGGAAAGAGACAGAGAGGGAGAGAGACAGAGAGAGGGAAAGAGAGAGAGACAGAGAGAGGGAGAGAGAGAGAGAGAGAGACAGGCAGAGAGGGAGAGAGAGAGAGAGAGACAGGCAGAGAGAGAGAGAGAGAGACAGGCAGAGAGGGAGAGAGAGAGACAGGCAGAGAGGGAGAGAGAGAGAGAGAGACAGGCAGAGAGGGAGAGAGAGAGAGAGAGAGACAGGCAGAGAGGGAGAGAGAGAGAGAGAGGGAGAGACAGGCAGAGAGGGAGAGAGAGAGAGACAGGCAGAGAGAGAGAGAGACAGGCAGAGAGGGAGAGAGAGAGAGAGAGACAGGCAGAGAGGGAGAGAGAGAGAGAGAGACAGGCAGAGAGAGAGAGAGAGACAGGCAGAGAGGGGGAGAGAGAGAGAGAGGGAGAGACAGGCAGAGAGGGAGAGAGAGAGAGAGAGACAGGCAGAGAGAGAGAGAGAGAGACAGGCAGAGAGGGGGAGAGAGAGAGAGAGGGAGAGACAGGCAGAGAGGGAGAGAGAGAGAGAGAGACAGGCAGAGAGAGAGAGAGAGAGACAGGCAGAGAGGGAGAGAGAGAGAGAGAGACAGGCAGAGAGGGAGAGAGAGAGAGAGAGACAGGCAGAGAGGGAGAGAGAGAGAGAGAGAGAGACAGGCAGAGAGGGAGAGAGAGAGAGAGAGACAGGCAGAGAGGGAGAGAGAGAGAGAGAGACAGGCAGAGAGGGGGAGAGAGAGAGAGAGGGAGAGACAGGCAGAGAGGGAGAGAGAGAGAGAGAGACAGGCAGAGAGAGAGAGAGAGAGACAGGCAGAGAGGGAGAGAGAGAGAGAGAGACAGGCAGAGAGGGAGAGAGAGAGAGAGAGACAGGCAGAGAGGGAGAGAGAGAGAGAGAGACAGGCAGAGAGGGAGAGAGAGAGAGAGAGAGAGAGGGTGAGTTTGGAACGACGACAGAGACTCTGTGTTCTGCCTGGTCTCGGAATCAGGAAGTGGACCAGGCAGCAGTTTGACAATCGACATCACATGAACAGGGTGAGTTAGGGGCCTGTCACCTGACCTCCCTGCCCCTCACACGCAACCTGCCCTGTCCAGGCACCTTGCTGAGGGGCAGAGATCGAGAGGGCACGATGGGTGTGGGGCATGTCCGGGACATCTGAGCCCTCACAACACAGTGAGTGAAAGTCACATTGAGGCCTGTTTGTAAATCAAGGCTGGAGAAGTGAAAGGGAGTGAGATCAGCAGCGAGGGAGGTGTAGTGGGGGTGGGGAGAGAGAGAGACAGGCACAGAGAGAGAGACAGGCACAGAGAGTGAGGGACAGAGAGAGAGAGACAGGCAGAGAGAGGAAGAGACAGAGAGAGTGAGAGAGAGAGTGTGTGTAGACTGAGTGGGAGAGAGAGAGTGTGTAGACTGAGTGAGAGAGAGAGTGTGTGTAGACTGAGTGAGTGAGAGAGTGTGTGTAGACTGAGTGAGTGAGAGAGTGTGTGTAGACTGAGTGAGAGAGAGAGTGTGTGTAGACTGAGTGAGAGAGAGAGTGCGTGTAGACTGAGTGAGAGAGAGAGTGTGTGTAGACTGAGTGAGAGAGAGAGTGTGTGAAGACTGAGTGAGTGAGAGAGTGTGTGTAGACTGAGTGAGAGAGAGAGTGTGTGTAGACTGAGTGAGAGAGAGAGTGCGTGTAGACTGAGTGAGAGAGAGAGTGTGTGTAGACTGAGTGAGAGAGAGAGTGTGTGAAGACTGAGTGAGTGAGAGAGTGTGTAGACTGAGTGAGAGAGAGAGTGTGTAGACTAAGTGAGAGAGAGAGTGTGTAGACTGAGTGAGAGAGAGAGAGTGTGTAGACTGAGTGAGAGAGAGTGTGTGTAGACTGAGTGAGAGAGAGAGTGTGTGTAGACTGAGTGAGAGAGAGAGTGTGTGTAGACTGAGTGAGAGAGAGAGTGTGTGTAGACTGAGTGAGAGAGTGTGTAGACTGAGTGAGAGAGAGAGTGTGTGTAGACTGAGTGAGAGAGAGTGTGTGTGTAGACTGAGTGAGAGAGAGAGTGTGTGTAGACTGAGTGAGAGAGAGAGTGTGTGTAGACTGAGTGAGTGAGAGAGTGTGTGTAGACTGAGTGAGAGAGAGTGTGTGTAGACTGAGTGAGAGAGAGAATGTCTGTAGACTGAGTGACAGAGAGTGTGTGTAGACTGAGTGAGAGAGTGTGTGTGTGTAGACTGAGTGAGAGAGAGAGTGTGTGTAGACTGAGTGAGAGAGTGTGTAGACTGAGTGAGAGAGTGTGTAGACTGAGTGAGAGAGTGTGTAGACTGAGTGAGAGAGAGTGTGTGTAGACTGAGTGAGAGAGAGAGTGCGTGTAGACTGAGTGAGAGAGAGAGTGTGTGTAGACTGAGTGAGAGAGAGAGTGTGTGTAGACTGAGTGAGAGAGAGAGTGTGTGTAGACTGAGTGAGAGAGAGAGTGTGTGTAGACTGAGTGAGAGAGTGTGTAGACTGAGTGAGAGAGAGAGTGTGTGTAGACTGAGTGAGAGAGAGTGTAGACTGAGTGAGAGAGAGTGTGTGTGTAGACTGAGTGAGAGAGAGTGTGTGTAGACTGAGTGAGAGAGAGAGAGTGTGTAGACTGAGTGAGAGAGAGTGTGTAGACTGAGTGAGAGAGAGAGTGTGTGTAGACTGAGTGAGTGAGAGAGTGTGTGTAGACTGAGTGAGAGAGAGAGTGTGTGTAGACTGAGTGAGAGAGAGAGCGTGTGTAGACTGAGTGAGAGAGTGTGTAGACTGAGTGAGAGAGAGAGAGTGTGTAGACTGAGTGAGAGAGAGAGTGTGTAGACTGAGTGAGAGAGAGAGAGTGTGCAGAATGAGTGAGAGAGAGAGTGTGTGTAGACTGAGTGAGAGAGAGAGTGTGTAGACTGAGAGAGAGAGAGTGTGTGTAGACTGAGTGAGAGAGAGAGTATGTAGACTGAGTGAGTGAGAGAGTGTGTGTAGACTGAGTGGGAGAGAGAGTGTGTGTGTAGACTGAGTGAGAGAGAGAGAGGGTGTAGACTGAGTGAGAGAGAGAGTGTGTAGACTGAGTGAGAGAGAGAGTGTGTAGACTGAGTGAGAGAGAGAGTGTGTGCAGAATGAGTGAGTGAGAGAGTGTGTAGACTGAGTGAGAGAGAGAGTGTGTGTCGATTGAGTGAGAGAGTGTGTGGACTGAGTGAGTGAGAGAGTGTGTGTAGACTGAGTGGGAGAGTGAGTGTGTGTAGACTGAGTGAGAGAGAGAGAGTGTGTAGACTGAGTGAGAGAGAGTGTGTGTGTAGACTGAGTGAGTGAGAGAGTGTGTGTAGACTGAGTGAGAGAGAGAGAGTGTGTAGACTGAGTGAGAGAGAGTGTGTGTAGACTGAGTGAGAGAGAATGTGTGTGTAGACTGAGTGAGAGAGAGAGAGTGTGTAGACTGAGTGAGAGAGAGAGTGTGTGTAGACTGAGTGAGAGAGAGAGTGTGTGTAGACTGAGTGAGAGAGAGAGTGTGTGTAGACTGAGTGAGAGAGAGAGTGTGTGTAGACTGAGTGAGAGAGAGAGTGTGTGTAGACTGAGTGAGAGAGAGAGTGTGTGTAGACTGAGTGAGAGAGAGAGTGTGTAGACAGAATGAGAGAGAGAATGTAGACTGAGAGATTATGATAGAGATTGTGTGTAGAGTGTGAGGGAGTGTGTGTGTAGAGTGTGAGAGAGAGTGTGTGTAGAGTGAGAGAGAGTGTGTGTAGGCTGAGAGAGACAGTGTGTGTAGACTGAGTGAGAGAGAGAGAGTGTGTAGACTGAGAGAGAGTGTGTGTAGACTGAGTGAGAAAGAGACAGTGTGTGTAGACTGAGAGAGAGAGAGAAAGTGTGTGTAGACTGAGTGAGGACAAAGTGTGTGTAGACTGAGAGAGAGTGTGTGTAGACTGAGTGAGAAAGAGAGAGTGTGTGTAGACTGAGAGGGAGAGAGAGTGTGTGCAGAATGAGTGAGAGAGTGTGTGTAGACTGAGTGAGAGAGAGAGTGTGTAGACTGAGTGAGAGAGAGAGTGTGTGTAGACAGAGAGAGAGTATGTAGACTGAGTGAGAGAGAGAGTGTGTAGACTGAGTGAGAGACAAAGTGTGTGTAGACTGAGAGAGAGTGTGTGTAGACTGAGTGAGAGAGAGAGTGTGTAGACTGAGTGAGAGAGAGAGTGTGTGCAGAATGAGTGAGAGAGTGTGTGTAGACTGAGTGAGAGAGAGAGTGTGTAGACTGAGTGAGAGAGAGAGTGTGTAGACTGAGTGAGAGAGAGAGTGTGTGTAGACTGAGAGAGAGAGTATGTAGACTGAGTGAGTGAGAGAGTGTGTGTAGACTGAGTGAGAGAGAGAGTGTGTGTAGACTGAGTGAGAGAGAGAGAGTGTGTAGAATGAGTGAGTGAGAGAGTGTGTGTGTAGACTGAGTGAGTGAGAGAGTGTGTGTAGACTGAGTGAGAGAGAGTGTGTGTGTAGACTGAGTGAGAGAGAGTGTGTGTAGACTGAGTGAGAGAGAGAGAGTGTGTAGACTGAGTGAGAGAGAGAGAGTGTGTAGACTGAGTGAGAGAGAGAGTGTGTGTAGACTGAGTGAGAGAGAGAGTGTGTGTAGACTGAGTGAGAGAGTGTGTAGACTGAGTGAGAGAGAGAGTGTGTGCAGAATGAGTGAGAGAGTGTGTGTAGACTGAGTGAGAGAGAGAGTGTGTGTAGACTGAGTGAGAGAGAGAGTGTGTGTAGACTGAGTGAGAGAGAGAGTGTGTGTAGACTGAGTGAGAGAGAGAGTGTGTAGACAGAATGAGAGAGAGAATGTAGACTGAGAGAGTATGATAGAGATTGTGTGTAGAGTGTGAGGGAGTGTGTGTGTAGAGAGTGAGAGAGAGTGTGTGTAGGCTGAGAGAGACAGTGTGTGTAGACTGAGTGAGAGAGAGAGTGTGTGTAGACTGAGTGAGAGAGAGAGAGTGTGTAGACTGAGAGAGAGTGTGTGTAGACTGAGTGAGAAAGAGACAGTGTGTGTAGACTGAGAGAGAGTGTGTGTAGACTGAGTGAGAAAGAGAGAGTGTGTGTAGACTGAGAGGGAGAGAGAAAGTGTGTGTAGACTGAGTGAGAGAGTGTGTGTGTAGACTGAGTGAGAGAGAGTGTGTGTAGACTGAGAGAGAGTGTGTGTAGACTGAGTGAGAGAGAGTGTGTGTAGACTGAGAGAGAGTGTGTGTAGACTGAGAGAGAGAGAGAGTGTGTGTGTGTAGACAGAGAGAGAGTGTGTGTAGACAGAGAGAGAGTGTATGTAGACTGAGTGAGAGAGAGAATGTGTGTAGACTGAGTGAGAGAGAGAGAGTGTGTAGACTGAGTGAGAGAGAGAGTGTGTAGACTGAGTGAGTGAGAGAGTGTGTGTAGACTGAGTGAGAGAGAGAGTGTGTGTAGACTGAGTGAGAGAGTGTGTAGACTGAGTGAGAGAGAGAGTGTGTGTAGACTGAGTGAGAGAGAGAGAGTGTGTAGACTGAGTGAGAGAGAGTGTGTGTGTAGACTGAGTGAGTGAGAGAGTGTGTGTAGACTGAGTGAGAGAGAGAGAGTGTGTAGACTGAGTGAGAGAGAGTGTGTGTAGACTGAGAGAGAGAGTGTGTGTGTAGACTGAGTGAGAGAGAGAGAGTGTGTAGACTGAGTGAGAGAGAGAGTGTGTAGACTGAGTGAGAGAGAGTGTGTGTGTAGACTGAGTGAGTGAGAGAGTGTGTGTAGACTGAGTGAGAGAGAGAGAGTGTGTAGACTGAGTGAGAGAGAGTGTGTGTAGACTAAGAGAGTGTGTGTGTAGACTGAGTGAGAGAGAGAGTGTGTAGACTGAGTGAGAGAGAGAGTGTGTAGACTGAGTGAGAGAGAGAGTGTGTGCAGAATGAGTGAGAGAGAGAGTGTGTGTAGACTGAGTGAGAGAGAGAGTGTGTAGACTGAGTGAGAGAGAGAGTGTGTGTAGACTGAGTGAGAGAGAGTGTGTAGACTGAGTGAGTGAGAGAGTGTGTGTAGACTGAGTGAGAGAGAGAGTGTGTGTAGACTGAGTGAGAGAGAGAGAGTGTGTAGACTGAGTGAGAGAGAGTGTGTGTGTAGACTGAGTGAGTGAGAGAGTGTGTGTAGACTGAGTGAGAGAGAGAGAGTGTGTAGACTGAGTGAGAGAGAGTGTGTGTAGACTGAGTGAGAGAGAATGTGTGTGTAGACTGAGTGAGAGAGAGAGAGTGTGTAGACTGAGTGAGAGAGAGAGTTTGTAGCCTGAGTGAGAGAGGGAGAGTGTGTAGACTGAATGAGAGAGAGAACGTGTGTAGACTGAGTGAGATAGAGAGAGTGTGTGTAGACAGAGAGAGAGAGTGTGTGTAGACTGAGTGAGAGAGAGAATGTGTGTAGACTGAGTGAGAGAGAGAGAGTGTGTGTGTGTAGACAGAGAGAGAGTGTGTGTAGACAGAGAGAGAGTGTGTGTGTAGACTGAGTGAGAGAGAGAATGTGTGTAGACTGAGTGAGAGAGAGAGAGTGTGTGTAGACAGAGAGAGAGAGTGTGTGTAGACTGAGTGAGAGAGAGAATGTGTGTAGACTGAGTGAGAGAGAGAGTGTGTGTAGACAGAGAGAGAGAGTGTGTTGTGAGAGAGGGTGCGTGAGAGAGAGAATGTGTGTAGACTGAGAGAGTGTGAGAAAGTGTGTGTAGTGAAAGAGTGTGTTGTGAGAGAGGGTGCGTGAGAGACAGAGTATGTGTGGCCTGAGAGATTGTGAGAGAGAATGTATGTCTAGAGACAGAGTGCGAGAGAGAGAGTGTGTGTAGACTGAGGGAGAGAGAACGAGAGAGTGTGTAGACTGAGAGAGAGAGAGTGTGTATAGACTGATTGAGAGATAGAATGTGTGTAGACTGAGTGAGAGAGAGAGAGTATGTGTAGACAGGGAGATAGAATGTGTGTAGACTGAGTGAGAGAGAGAGAGTGTGTAGACTGAGTGAGAGAGAGAGTGTGTAGACTGAGTGAGAGAGAGAGTGTGTGCAGAATGAGTGAGAGAGAGAGTGTGTGTAGACTGAGTGAGAGAGAGAGTGTGTAGACTGAGTGAGAGAGAGAGTGTGTGTAGACTGAGTGAGAGAGAGAGTGTGTAGACTGAGTGAGTGAGAGAGTGTGTGTAGACTGAGTGAGAGAGAGAGTGTGTGTAGACTGAGTGAGAGAGAGAGAATGTGTAGACTGAGTGAGAGAGAGAGAGTGTGTAGACTGAGTGAGAGAGAGTGTGTGTAGACTGAGAGAGAGAGTGTGTGTGTAGACTGAGTGAGAGAGAGAGTGTGTGTAGACTGAGTGAAAGAGAGAGTGTGTAGACTGAGTGAGAGAGAGAGTGTGTAGACTGAGTGAGAGAGAGAGTGTGTGCAGAATGAGTGAGAGAGAGAGTGTGTGTAGACTGAGTGAGAGAGAGAGTGTGTAGACTGAGTGAGAGAGAGAGTGTGTGTAGACTGAGTGAGAGAGAGAGTGTGTAGACTGAGTGAGTGAGAGAGTGTGTGTAGACTGAGTGAGAGAGAGAGTGTGTGTAGACTGAGTGAGAGAGAGAGAGTGTGTAGACTGAGTGAGAGAGAGTGTGTGTGTAGACTGAGTGAGTGAGAAAGTGTGTGTAGACTGAGTGAGAGAGAGAGAGTGTGTAGACTGAGTGAGAGAGAGTGTGTGTAGACTGAGTGAGAGAGAGTGTGTGTGTAGACTGAGTGAGAGAGAGAGTGTGTAGACAGAATGAGAGAGAATGTAGACTGAGAGAGTATGATAGAGATTGTGTGTAGAGTGTGAGGGAGTGTGTGTGTAGAGTGTGAGAGAGAGTGTTTGTAGAGTGAGAGAGAGTGTGTGTAGGCTGAGAGAGACAGTGTGTGTAGACTGAGTGAGTGAGAGAGTGTGTGTAGACTGAGTGAGAGAGAGAGTGTGTGTAGACTGAGTGAGAGAGATAGTGTGTGTAGACTGAGTGAGAGAGAGAGTGTGTGTAGACTGATTGAGAGAGAGAGTGTGTAGACAGAATGAGAGAGAGAATGTAGACTGAGAGAGTATGATAGAGATTGTGTGTAGAGTGTGAGGGAGTGTGTGTGTAGAGTGTGAGAGAGAGTGTGTGTAGAGTGAGAGAGAGTGTGTGTAGGCTGAGAGAGACAGTGTGTGTAGACTGAGTGAGTGAGAGAGTGTGTGTAGACTGAGTGAGAGAGAGAGAGTGTGTAGACTGAGAGAGAGTGTGTGTAGACTGAGTGAGTGAGAGAGTGTGTGTAGACTGAGTGAGAGAGAGAGAGTGTGTAGACTGAGAGAGAGTGTGTGTAGACTGAGTGAGAAAGAGACAGTCTGTGTAGACTGAGAGAGAGAGAGAAAGTGTGTGTAGACTGAGTGAGGACAAAGTGTGTGTAGACTGAGAGAGAGTGTGTGTAGACTGAGTGAGAAAGAGAGTGTGTAGACTGAGAGAGAGAGAGAAAGTGTGTGTAGACTAAGTGAGAGAGAGTGTGTGTAGACTGAGAGAGAGTGTGTGTAGACAGAGAGAGAGAGAGTGTGTGTGTGTAGACAGAGAGAGAGTGTGTGTAGACAGAGAGAGAGTGTATGTAGACTGAGTGAGAGAGAGAATGTGTGTAGACTGAGTGAGAGAGAGAGAGTGTGTGTAGACAGAGAGAGTGTGTGTAGACTGAGTGAGAGAGAGAGAGTGTGTAGACTGAGTGAGAGAGAGAGTGTGTGTAGACAGAGAGAGAGAGTGTGTGTAGACTGAGTGAGAGAGAGATAGTGTGTAGACTGAGAGAGTGTGAGAAAGTGTGTGTAGTGAAAGAGTGTGTTGTGAGAGAGGGTGCGTGAGAGACAGAGTATGTGTGGCCTGAGAGATTGTGAGAGAGAATGTATGTCTAGAGACAGAGTGCGAGAGAGAGAGTGTGTGTAGACTGAGGGAGAGAGAACGAGAGAGTGTGTGTAGACTGAGAGAGTGAGTGTGTGTATAGACTGATTGAGAGATAGAATGTGTGTAGACTGAGTGAGAGAGAGAGAGTATGTGTAGACAGGGAGATAGAATGTGTGTAGACTGAGTGAGAGAGAGAGAGTGTGTGTAGACAGGGAGAGAGAATGTGTGTAGACTGAGTGAGAGAGAGTGTGTGTAGACAGGGAGAGAGAGTGTATGTAGACTGAGTGAGAGAGAGAATGTGTGTAGACTGTGTGAGAGAGAGAGAGTGTGTAGACTGAGAGAGTGTGAGAAAGTGTGTGTAGTGAAAGAGTGTGTTG
>NW_027596430.1:25000-35000 GCF_964194155.1 Cetorhinus maximus | reverse complement strand
GAGAGTGTGTGTGTGTAGACTGAGTGTGAGAGAGTGTGTGTGTGTAGACTGAGAGTGTGTTAGAGAGTGTGTGTGTGTAGACTGTGTGTGTTAGAGAATGTGTGTGTGTGTAGACTGAGAGTGTGTTAGAGAGTGTGTGTGTGTAGACTGAGAGTGTGTTAGAGAGTGTGTGTGTGTAGACTGAGAGTGTGTTAGAGAGTGTGTGTGTGTAGACTGAGAGTGTTAGAGAGTGTGTGTGTGTAGAGTGAGAGTGTGTTAGAGAGTGTGTGTGTAGACTGAGTGTGAGATAGTGTGTGTGTAGACTGAGAGTGTGTTAGAGAGTGTGTGTGTGTGTGTAGACTGAGAGTGTGTGTGTAGACTGAGAGTGTGTTAGAGAGTGTGTGTGTAGAGAGAGTGTTAGAGAGTGTGCGTAGACTAAAAGAGAGAGAGAGAGAGTGTGTGTGTAGGCTGAGAGTGTGAGTGAGAAAGAGAGAGAGACAAGGAGAAAAACTGGAATCGAAAGAGATATAGAGAGCGGCGGATTGACAGAGTGTGAAACGCATGGGAAAGGAGTGAGATAGAGCAGCTGGGGGAGAGGGTCAGAGAATGGAGAGAATGTGAGAAAGGGACAGAGAAAGTGGGTGAGAGACAGAGTCCAACAGGAAGTTTATAAAGAACTGAATGTGTGTAATTGTAAATAGATCAAAAGCACATGGGGAGTTACACAAAGGGGCTCTATTTTATCCTTTGATAGTAGCTGTATCCTCAGGATGCAGCATTTCAGATCTTTCCCTCCTACTTCATAACCCACTGCCCCGGCAGACACTCTTTATATGTGCTATCCTTCCTTCACCATACAAGGCCATTTACCATTCACAGGATAATCAACCAGCCATCAACACACACAAGTGAGCAGTATGACAAAAGCAGCAATGGCGAGAATGGGAAGGGAGCATGAGAAAGGGGACAAGGAGAGAGAGGGGGAGGGAGATGGAGAGGGAGAGCATAAAACTGAACACAGAACAAGTGAACATTTACATTCTCACACTGCTTCATTAGTAGACCCAGCGGCACTCCCTCAGCACTGACCCTCCGACAGTGCGGCGCTCCCTCAGCACTGACCCTCCGACAGTGCGGCGCTCCCTCAGCACTGACCCTCCGACAGTGCGGCGCTCCCTCGGCACTGACCCTCCGACAGTGAGGCACTCCCTCAGCACTGACCCTCCGACAGTGAGGCGCTCCCTCAGTACTGACCCTCCGACAGTCACGTGCTCCCTCAGTCTGTCGAAGGAGCCTTGGTGAGTTCCTGCAGTGCATCTTGTCGATGGTACACACACTGCTGCTACTGTGCGTCGGTGGTGGAGGGAGTGAATGTTTGTGGATGGGGTGCTGATCAAGCGGGGCTGCTTTGTCCTGGATGGTGTCGAGCTTCTTGAGTGTTGTGGGAGCCGCACTCATCCAGGCAAGTGGGGAGTATCCCATCACACTCCTGACTTGTGCCTTGTAGATGGTGGACAGGCTTTGGGGAGTCAGGAGGTGAGTTACTCTCCGCAGGATTCCCAGCCTCTGACCTGCTCTTGTAGCCACAGTATTTATATGGCTGGTCCAGCTCAGTTTCTGGTCAATGGTAACCCCCAGGATGTTGATAGTGGGGGATTCACTGATGGTAATGCCAGTGAATGTCAAGGGGTGATGGGTGGATTCTCTCTTGTTGGAGATGGTCATTGCCTGGCACTTGTGTGGCACGAATGTTACTTGCCACTTGTCAGCCCAAGCCTGGATATTGTCCAGGTCTTGCTGCATTTGGACATGGGCTGCTTCAGTATCTGAGGAGCCGCGAATGGTGCTGAACATTGTGCGTTTGTCAATGCTGCTTGGTACCTATGAGCCCCTTGGCCGGGTTCATCAATATATGCGAATCGCTTATAACCCAGGGTTTATCGATATAAAGACTTGGGGAGGGTGTCCGTCCCTATAAGATAGGCACTGATAAATCCGGTGGGGGAATTGGGGAGAACCATCTTTACCCAGAGAGTGGGGAGAATGTGGAACTCGCTCCCACAGGGAGTGGGTGAGGTGAATGGTGTCGAGAGGTTTAAGGTGCGGGTTGGGGTGGGGTGTGGGGGAAGCTGGATAAACACGTGAAGGAGAAAGGCGTACCGAGGATCAGAGGGACCTTGGTGTGCATGTCCACCGACCCCTTAAGGTAGCGGGACAGGTAGACAAGGTGGTTAAGAGGGCATATGGGATACTTGCCTTTATTAGCCTGTGGCATAGAATATATGAGCAGGGAGGTGATGCTGGAGGTGTATAAAACGCTGGTTAGGCCACAGCTAGAGTATTGCGTGCAGTTCTGGAATCCGCATTATAGGAAGGATGTGATTGCACTAGAGAGAGTGCAGAGGAGATTTACCAGGATGTTGCCTGGGCTGGAGAGTTTTAGTTATGAGGAGGGATTGGATAGACTGGGGTTATTTTCCCTGGAGCAGAGGAGATTGAGGGGGGACATGATTGAAGTGTATAAAATTATGAGCGGCATTGATAGGGTAGACAGGAAGGAACTTTCCCCTTGGTGGAGGGATCAATAACCAGGGGCCATAGATTGAAGGTAAGAGGCAGGAGGTTTAGAGGGGATGTGAGGAGGAATGATTTCACCCAGAGGGTGGTGGGAATCTGGAACTCACTGCCTGAAAGGGTGGTAGAGGCAGAAACCCTCATCACATTGAAGAAATATTTGGATGTGCACTTGCGATGCCACATGGCATACAAGGCTATGGGCCTAGTGCTGGGAAATGGGATTGCAATAGTTAGGTACTTGTTTTACCGGCACAGACTGGATGGGCCGAAGGGCCTTTTTCTGTGCTGTAGACCGCTATGGCTCTGTGACTATGAGTCAAGGGGGATTCCGATGGGGGGAGGTGAAGGGGGGGGGATGGCGGGAGAAGAGGGGGAGGTGACAGAGGGGGAGGTGACGGGGGTGGTGGGGGGAGGGGGACGAGGCTGGTGTGGGCCGGCGGGGGTGGGGGGACGAGGCTGGTGTGGGCCGGCGGGGGTGGGGAATGGGGGGAGGGGGACGAGGCTGGTGTGGACCGGCGGGGGCGGGTGTGGGAGTGGGGGTGGGGGGAGGGGGACGAGGCTGGTGTGGGTCAGTGGGGGTGGGGGTGGGGAATAGGGGGAGGGGGACGAGGCTGGTGTGGGCCGGCGGGGGGTGGGTGGAGGGGGACGAGGCTGGTGTGGGCCGAGGGGGCGGGGGGTTGGGGTGGGGGGAGGGGCACGAGGCTGGTGTGGGTCGGTGGGGGTGGGGGTGGGGAATAGGGGGAGGGGGACGAGGCTGGTGTGGGCCGAGGGGGCGGGGGGTTGGGGTGGGGGGAGGGGCACGAGGCTGGTGTGAGCCGGCGGGGGTGGGGTGGAGGTGGGGAATGGGGGGAGGGGGACGAGGCTGGTGTGGGTCGGTGGGGTTGGGGTGGGGGGAGTGGGACGAGGCTGGTGTGGGTCGGTGGGGGTGGGGGGTGGGGAATGGGGGGGGAGAGGGACGAGGCTGGTGTGGGTCGGTGGGGGTGGGGGTGGGGAATGGAGGGAGGGGGACGAGGCTTGTGTGGGCCGGTGGGGGTGGCGGTGGGGGTGGGGAATGGAGGGAGGGGGACGAGGCTTGTGTGGGCCGGTGGGGGTGGGGGTGGGGGAGGGGGACGAGGCTGGTGTGGGCCGGTGGGGGTGGGGGGGTGGGGGTGGGGTTGGGGGGGTGGGGGTGGGGTTGGGGGTGGGGGACGAAGATGGTGTGGGCCGGTGGGGGTGGGGGTGGGGGTGGGGGTGGGGGGAGGGGGACGAGGCTGGTGTGGGCCGGCGGTGGCGGGGGTGGGGGTAGAGGGACGAGGCTGGTGTGGGTCGGTGGGGGTGGGGGTGGGGAATGGAGTGAGGGGGACGAGGCTTGTGTGGGCCGGTGGGGGTGGGGGAGGGGGACGAGGCTGGTGTGGGTCAGTGGGGGTGGGGTTGGGGGGTGGGGTTGGGGGATGGGGGTGTGGGTGTGGGTGGGGGATGTGGGGGTGGGTTCGAGGCTGGTGTGGGCCAGTGGGGGGTGGGGGTGGGGGTGTGGGGAGCGGGACGAGGCTGGTGTGGGCCAGTGGGGGGTGGGGGTGGGGGTGGGGGTGTGGGGAGCGGGACGAGGCTGGTGTGGGCCAGGGGGGTTTGGGGGTGGGGGGTGGGGGGAGGAGGACGAGGCTGGTGTGGGCCGGCGGGGGTGGGGGGAGGGGGATGGGGGTGGGGGGACGAGGCTGGTGTGGGCCGGCGGGGGGTGGGGGCGGGTGGAGGGGGATGGGGGTGGCGGGACGAGGCTGGTGTGGGCTGGTGGGGGTGGGGAATGGGGGGAGGGGGACGAGGCTGGTGTGGGCCGGCGGAGGGGGTGGGGGGGTGGGGGTTGGGGAATAGGCTGGAAAGTTGAATTGTTAGCAAAACAAAAAATAAAATCTACCTGGAAAAGCCCAGCAGGTCTGGCAGCATCTGCAGAGAGGGACACAGTTAACATTTCAAGTCCGTATGACTCTTCAACAGAACTGAGGGAATCTAGAAATGAGGTGGAATAGAAGCTATAAGACAAAAGGAACAAAGAGGTGTTGAAGGTGGTGATATTATCCAAGAGAAGGTGCTAATTAAGAATGGACGGCAGGAGACGCAAGGTGCAGAGAGCTCTAGTGGGGATGGGGTGAAATAAGACTAAAAGGGCATAAAAGGTATAGATAAATGATCAGTGGAAATACATTTAAAAATAATGGAAATAGGTGAGAAAAGAAAAACCTATATAAATAATTATTTATAATTTAATAAAGACTAAGCACTTTACAGCCTTCCAGACTGAACATTGAGTTCAACAACTTTAGATCTTGAACTCCCTCCTCCATCCCCACCCCCTTTTCCGTTTCTTCCCCCTCCTTTTTGTTCTTTCCAATAATTGAAATAGATTTCTCTTTCCCCGCCGATTTCCATTATTTTTAGATGTATTTCCACCGATCGTTTGTCTATACCTTTTATGCCCTTTTAGTCTTATTTTGCACCACCCCCACTAGAGCTCTCTGCACCTTGCGTCTCCTGCCATCCATTCTTAAGTAGCACCTTCTCTTAGATAAGATCACCACCTTCAACATGAGTTCTGTTGAGTTTTTCCCGGTATTTTCGATTTTACGTTTTGGATTTCCAGCGTCCGCGGTTTTTGGTTTTTATTATTAAGTTGACCTGTTTGTTTTTGCCGCGCTGCCTGTGACAGGAAATGGAGGTGGGTAAATACCTGGCCCGGATCGGCTACCGGGGCCCGACCGAGCCCACCCCGGAGAACCTGATGGCCATTCACCGCTGCCACTTGCTGTCCGTGCCCTTCGGGAGCCTGGCCATCCACTGCGGGGAGAGGATTGTCCCGGAGCTTCCCCTGCTGTACCGGACGATCGTGGAGCAGCGGCGGGGAGGCTTCTGCTACGAGCTGAACGGCCTCTTCTCCTGGCTGCTGGAGGAGCTGGGCTACCCCCTCCGCCTTCTGTCGGCCCAGGTCCGCAACACCTACACCGACCGCTTCGGACCCCCCTTCGACCACCTGCTGGTCCTGGCGGAGCTGGGCGGCCGGAGCTGGCTGTGCGATGTGGGCTTCGGCAGGGCTTTCCGGACCCCGCTGCCCCTGGAGGCCGGCCGGCCCGAGAGCCAGGAGAACGGGCTCTTCGAGCTGGGCTGTGAGGCGGGCACCTGGCACCTGCGGCGCTGGGTGGGGGCGGCGAGCCGAGACGCTGGGGAGGCCGGGGAGACGCTCTACAAGTTCTCGCTGGAGGGGCGCCGGCTGGAGGACTTCCGCCCCATGTGCGAGTACCAGCAGCGGTCGCCCAGCTCCATCTTCGCGTGCAAGGCCTTCTGCTCGCTGCACCTCCCCCGGGGCATGGTCACCTACATGGGCTGGAGGCTGATCGAGACGGAGTACACAGACGGCGGCCGCAGCCGAGTCACCACCCAGCTGACGGAGGAGCAGATCCCCCTGGTCCTGAAGGAGCGCTTCGGGATCGAGCTGAGGAACCCCCTGGTGCCCAGGGACGATGAGATCGTGCCCCCCCCGGTCGAATACTGAGGGGATACCGGAGTCGGCGGCGGTATGTGTGGGGGTGGGGTGGGGGGGGTGCAGAGCGGACAGGGAATGCAGCTCCTGAGAATGAATTATGATTAAAAACCAATGGAAGGCCGATTGGACGCAGGTTTGTCATTCCTTCTCTCGCTCTCTCGCTCGGTCGCGCGCCGCGCTGCCCTTTTCCCCCCACCGGGGACGGGCGGGATTGACGCACTGGGAAACGCACTGGGATATGAGGGCGCCCGGGGTTAATGCACTGGGAGCTGCACTGGGAAACAAGGATGTCCAGTGTTAATGCGCTGGGAGCTGCACTGGGAAACGAGGATGTCCAGTGTTAATGCACTGGGAGCTGCACTGGGAAACGAGGTCGTCCAGGGTTAATGCACTGGGAGCTGCACTGGAAAATGAGGGAGGCCAGCATTAGTGCATTGGGAGCTGCACTGGGATCTAGGTCTCCCAGTGTTGATGCACTGGGAGCTGCACTGGGAAATGAGGAAGCCCAGCGTTAATGCACTGGGAGCTGCACTGGGAAACTAGGTTGCCCAGTTGAAATGCACTGTGAGCTGCACTGGGAAACTAGGTCGCCCAGCGTTAATGCACTGGGAAATGAGGGAGCCCAGCGTTAATGCACTGGGAGTTGCACTGGGAAAAGAGGTCGTCCAGGGTTAATCCACTGTGATCTGCAATGGGAAACTAGGTTGCTCAGCGTTAATGCACTGGGAGCAGCAATGGGAAATGAGGGAGCCCAGCGTTAATGCACTGGGAGCTGCAATGGGAAATGAGGGAGCCCAGCGTTAATGCACTGGGAGCTGCAATGGGAAATGAGGGAGCCCAGCGTTAATGCACTGGGAGCTGCATTGGGAAATGATGGCATCTAGCATTAATGCACTGGGAACCACAGTGGGAGATGAGGGCATCCAGGGTTAACTCACTGGGCACTGCACTGGAAAATGAGGGCATCCCAGGTTAATGGTTTGGGATCTGCACTGGGAAATGAGGGTGTCCAGGGCTAATGCACTAGGAACCACATTGGGAACTGAGGTCATCCAGAGTTAATTCACTAGGAACCTCATTGGGAAATGAGGGCATCCAGGGTTAATGCACTGGGAACTGCAGTGGGACATGAGATGCACAGGGGAAACACTGGGAACTGCACTGGTAAATGAGGATGCACAGGGGAAACGCACCGGGAAATGAGGATGCACAGAGTAAACACTGGAAACTGCACTGGGAAATGAGGATGCACAGGGTAAACACTGGGATCTCCACTGGGAAATGAGGATGCACAAAGTAAACACTGGGAACTGCACTGGTAAATGAGGATGCACAGGGGAAATGCACTGGGAAATGAGGATGCACAGAGTAAACACTGGGAACTGCACTGGGAAATGAGGATGCACAGGGTAAACACTGGGAACTGCACTGGGAAATGAGGATGCACAGGGTAAACACTGGGAACTGCGCTGGGAAATGAGGATGCACAGAGTAAACATTGGGAACTGCACTGGGAAATGAGGATGCACAGGGTAAACACTGGAAACTGCACTGGGAAATGAGGATGCACTGTTAAACACTGGGACCTGCACTGGGAAATGATGCACAGGGGAAACACACTGGGACATGCACTGGGAAATGAGGATGCACAGAGTAAACACTGGGATCTGCACTGGGAAATGAAGATGCACAGAGTAAACACTGGGAACTGCACTGGGAAATGAGGATGCACAGGGGAAACACTGGGATCTGCAGTGGGAAATGAGGATGCACAGGGGAAACCCACTGGAAACTGCACTGAGAAATGAGGGTGCACAGGGTAAACACTGGGATCTGCACTGGGAAATGAGGATGCACAGAGTAAATACTGGGAACTGCACTGGGAAGTGAGGATGCACAGGGGAAACACTGGGATCTGCACTGGGAAATGTGGAAGCACAGGGGAAACACACTGGGAACTGTACTGGGAAATGAGGATGCACAGGGGAAACATGGGAACTGCACTGGGAAATAGGATGCATAGGGTAAACGCTGGGTTTTGCACTTGGAAATGTGGATGCACAGGGGAAACACACTGGGACATGCACTGGGAAATGAAGATTTACAGAGTAAACACTGGGAACTGCACTGGGCAATGAGGATGCACAGGGTAAACACTGGGAACTCCACTGGGAAATGAGGATGCACAGAGTAAACACTGGGAACTGCACTGAGAAATGAGGATGCACAGAGTAAACACTGGGAACTGCATTGGGAAATGAGGATGCACAGGGGAAACACACTGGGAAATGAGAGTATACACTGGCAATTGAAATGGGGATGTGCAGGGGAAACACTGGGGTCTGCACTGGGAGACGAGGATGTACAAGGGAAACACATGGAACTGAGATGGTAAAAGACGATGTATAGCAGAACACACTGGAAATGAGTTACGGGAGTGAGTTACAGACTGGAATCTAATCGAGGGGTTCGGGGTGGGGTTTATATATAGAATAACAGATACCCGGGAGTGAGTTACAGACTGGAATCTAATCGAGGGGTTCGGGGTGGGGTTTATATATAGAATAACAGATACCCGGGAGTGAGTTACAGACTGGAATCTAATCGAGGGGTTCGAGGTGGTTTATATATAGAATCACAGATACCCGGGAGTGAGTTACAGACTGGAATCTAATCGAGGGGTTCGGGGTGGTTTATATATAGAATAACAGATACCCGGGAGTGAGTTACAGACTGGAATCTAATTGAGGGGTTCGGGGGGTTTATATATAGAATAACAGATACCCGGGAGTGAGTTACAGACTGGAATCTAATTGAGGGGTTCGGGGGGTTTATATATAGAATAACAGATACCCGGGAGTGAGTTACAGACTGGAATCTAATCGAGGGGTTCGGGGGGGTTATATATAGAATAACAGATACCCGGCAGTGAGTTACAGGCTGGAATCTAATCGAGGGGTTCAGGGGATTTATATATATAGAATAACAGATACCCGGGAGTGAGTTACAGACTGGAATCTAATCGAGGGGTTCGGGGTGTTTATATATAGAATAACAGATACCCGGGAGTGAGTTACAGACTGGAATCTAATCGAGGGGTTCGGGGGGGGTTTATATATAGAATAACAGATACCCGGGAGTGAGTTACAGACTGGAATCTAATCGAGGGGTTCGAGGTGGTTTATATATAGAATCACAGATACCCGGGAGTGAGTTACAGACTGGAATCTAATCGAGGGGTTCGGGGTGGTTTATATATAGAATAACAGATACCCGGGAGTGAGTTACAGACTGGAATCTAATTGAGGGGTTCGGGGGGTTTATATATAGAATAACAGATACCCGGGAGTGAGTTACAGACTGGAATCTAATCGAGGGGTTCGGGGGGTTTATATATAGAATAACAGATACCCGGCAGTGAGTTACAGACTGGAATCTAATCGAGGGGTTCGGGGGGGGTTTATATATAGAATAACAGATACCCGGGAGTGAGTTACAGACTGGAATCTAATCGAGGGGTTCGAGGTGGTTTATATATAGAATCACAGATACCCGGGAGTCAGTTACAGACTGGAATCTAATCGAGGGGTTCGGGGTGGTTTATATATAGAATAACAGATACCCGGGAGTGAGTTACAGACTGGAATCTAATTGAGGGGTTCGGGCGGTTTATATATAGAATAACAGATACCCGGGAGTGAGTTACAGACTGGAATCTAATCGAGGGGTTCGGGGGAGTTTATATATAGAATAACAGATACCCGGGAGTGAGTTACAGACTTGAATCTAATCGAGGGGTTCGGGGATGGAGCGAGTGAGGGAGAGAGAGGGAGCGAGAACAAAAGAGAAAGAGAGAGAGAGAAAACGGAGAGAGAGTGAGACAGAGATAGAACGATAGTGAAAGCGAGTGAGGGACAGGGAGAAAGAGAGAGAGAG
>NW_027596430.1:0-20000 GCF_964194155.1 Cetorhinus maximus | reverse complement strand
ACCCCGTGCTGTACCTGTCCTGGGAGTGTTTGATGGGGACGGTGTAGCGGGAGATTTACTCTGTATCTAACCACGTGTTGTATCTGCCCTGGGAGTGTTTGACACATACGTGTCAGTCTCTAGCCTGCTGTCGTGGTCAGAATGAGAATTATTTCTATTCTTGTGGTTCGTATGTGCAGTTAAATTTAACTTCAGCCATTTCCTCTTTCCAAATTAACATGCCTCATTCTTTCCCAAAACCAGGCAGAGAGTATCTCTCTCTCTATCCAGCTCTCACATTCACTCCTCCTGTCCCCCTGTCTTTCACTCTCTCTCTCTCTGTCTCTCTCTGTCTCTCTCTCTCTGTCTCCATGTCTCTCTCTGTCTCCCTCTCTCTTTCTCTCTCTCTCTCCCTCTCTCTCTCTCTCTGTCTCTCTCTGTCCCCCTCTCTGTCTCTCTCTCTCTCTCTCTCCCTCTCTCTCTCTGTCTCTCTCTCTCTATCTCTCTGTCTCTCTCTCTCTGTCTCTCCCTCTCTCTCTCTCCCTCTCTCTCTCTCTCTGTCTCTCTCTGTCCCCCTCTCTGTCTCTCTCTCTCTCTCTCTCCCTCTCTCTCTCTGTCTCTCTCTCTCTATCTCTCTGTCTCTCTCTCTCTGTCTCTCCCTCTCTCTCTCTCCCTCTCTCTCTCTCTCCCGCTCTCCGCCTCTTCTGTCTCGCGCTCTCTCTGTCTCGCCCCCTCAATCAGAGTTTCTCACTCTGTGACCTTTCCTCCCAGATTGCTCATGACAACTCCCCTGCTCAGTCACATCCTCACTTTGCGCAATGGAGCAGCAGGAGTGCTGTCATTCACAAATTCCAAACTCACCCCCTTCAACCTCTCCTTTCTCAGAGGGCGACCATCGCTTTCAACATTCTCACCCCTCAGCGGCCTTTCTTGATGTCCTCCCTATCTCTGTAACCTCCTCCAGCCCCTACACCCCTCCCTATCTCTGTAACCTCCTCCAGCCCTTACACCCCTCCCTATCTCTGTAACCTCCTCCAGCCCCTACAACCCTCCCTATCTCTGTAACCTCCTCCAGCCCCCACAACCTTCTTCCAGTTCCTACAACACTCCCTATCTCTGTAACCTCCTCCAGTTCCTACAACCCTCCCTATCTCTGTCACCTCCTCCAGCCCCTACACCCCTCCCTATCTCTGTAACCTCCTCCAGCCCCTACAACCCTCCCTATCTCTGTAACCTCCTCCAGCCCCTACACTCTCCCTTTCTCTGTAACCTCCTCCAGCCCCCTACAACCCTCCCTATCTCTGTAACCTCCTCCAGCCCCTACAACCCTTTCTATTTCTGTAACCTCCTCCAGCCCCCTACAACCCTCCCTATCTCTGTAACCACCTCCAGCCCCTACACACCTCCCTATCTCTGTAACCTCCTCCAGCCCCTACAACCCTCCCTATCTCTGTAACCTCCTCCAGCAACTACAACCCTCCCTATCTCTGTAACCTCCTCCAGCCCCTACACCCCTCCCTATCTCTGTAACCTCCTCCAGCCCCTACACCCCTCCCTATCTCTGTAACCTCCTCCAGCCCCTACAACCCTCCCTATCTCTGTAACCTCCTCCAGCAACTACAACCCTCCCTATCTCTGTAACCTCCTCCAGCCCCTACACCCCTCCCTATCTCTGTAACCTCCTCCAGCCCCTACAACCCTCCCTATCTCTGTAACCTCCTCCAGCAACTACAACCCTCCCTATCTCTGTAACCTCCTCCAGCCCCCACAACCTTCTTCCAGTTCCTACAACCCTCCCTATCTCTGTAACCTCCTCCAGTTCCTACAACCCTCCCTATCTCTGTCACCTCCTCCAGCCCCTACACCCCTCCCTATCTCTGTAACCTCCTCCAGCCCCTACAACCCTCCCTATCTCTGTAACCTCCTCCAGCCCCTACACTCTCCCTTTCTCTGTAACCTCCTCCAGCCCCCTACAACCCTCCCTATCTCTGTAACCTCCTCCAGCCCCTACAACCCTTTCTATTTCTGTAACCTCCTCCAGCCCCCTACAACCCTCCCTATCTCTGTAACCACCTCCAGCCCCTACACACCTCCCTATCTCTGTAACCTCCTCCAGCCCCTACAACCCTCCCTATCTCTGTAACCTCCTCCAGCAACTACAACCCTCCCTATCTCTGTAACCTCCTCCAGCCCCTACACCCCTCCCTATCTCTGTAACCTCCTCCAGCCCCTACACCCCTCCCTATCTCTGTAACCTCCTCCAGCCCCTACAACCCTCCCTATCTCTGTAACCTCCTCCAGCAACTACAACCCTCCCTATCTCTGTAACCTCCTCCAGCCCCTACACCCCTCCCTATCTCTGTAACCTCCTCCAGCCCCTACACCCCTCCCTATCTCTGTAACCTCCTCCATCCCCTACAACCCTCCCTATCTCTGTAACCTCCTCCATCCCCTACAACCCTCCCTATCTCTGTAACCTCCTCCATCCCCTACAACCCTCCCTATCTCTGTAACCTCCTCCAGCTCTCCCTTGCATCTTTGTACATTACTGCACTTGAGTTCCTTTTTAAAGTTAAATTGTTCCTGTCCCGCTTCATGGCCATAGCTGTAGATACACACGGTGATTCCAGACCCTCACTGGCTTCCTGCCTCTGCCCAGTCACCCGCAGGGTTATTGGTCTAATGACCAAATCCAAGGCCAGGATGCATTGATGGATGAAGGCCTGTGTAGTGGTGCGACGGGTGGGGGCAGGGAGGGACATGGGGAGGAAATGCCATTGAATAAAACATCAGCTAAACTTGCTTGCTTCACAGTTGACACTGTGGAGATAGCATCTTCCATTTGCAACCACCTTCAGCCAGGAGTGTCGAGTGGATGATGATCCATCTCGGCCTCCTCCGGAGGTCCCCAGCATCACAGACGCCCGTCTTCAGCCAATTCCATTCACTCCACGTGAGATCAAGAAATGGCTGAAGGCACTGGATGCTGCAAAGGCTATGGGCCCTGACAATATTCCGGCAATAGTACTGAAGACTTGTGCTCCAGAACTTGCTGCACCCCTAGCCAAGCTGTTCCATTACAGCTACAACACTGACATCTACCCGGCTATGTGGAAAATTGTCCAAGTATGTCCTGTACACAAAAAGCAGGACAAATCCAACCCGGCCAATTACCGCCCCATCAGTCTACTCTCCACCATCAGTAAAGTAATGGAAGGGGTCATCAGCAGTGCTATCACACGGCACTTGCTTAGCATAAACCTGCTCAATGACGCTCAGTTTGGGTTCTGCCAAGGTCACTCAGCTCCTGACCTCATTACAGCCTTGGTTCAAACATGGACAAAAGAGCTGAACTCCCGAGGTGAGGTGAGAGTGACTGCCCTTTGACCGAGTGTGGCATCAATGAACCCTAGCACTACTGGAGTCAACGGGAATCATGGGGAAACCTCTCCACTGGTTGGAGTCAGGCCTAGCACAAAGGAAGATGGTTGTGGTTTTTGGAGGTCAGTCATCTCAGCTCCAGGACATCACTGCAGGAGCTCCTCAGGGTAGTGTCCCAGACCCAACCATCTTCAGCTGCTTCACCAATGACCTTCCTTCCATCATAAGGTCAGAAGTGGGGATGTTCGCTGATGATTGCACAATGTTCAGCACCATTCACCACTCCTCAGATACTGAAGCAGTCCCTGTCCAAATGCAGCAAGACCTGGACAATATCCAGGCTTGGGCTGACAAATGGCAAGTAACATTCACGCCACACAAGTGCCAGGCAATGACCATCTCCAACAAGAGAGAATCTAACCATCGTCCCTTGGTGTTCAATAGCATTACCATCACTGAATCCCCCACTATCAACATCCTGGGGGTTACCATTGACCAGAAACTGAACTGGACCAGCTATAAAAGTACTGTGGCTACAAGAGCAGGTGGGGATCAGGCTTTAAGTGACAAGAGCTGTTGGGGCCAATGTACCCCTTTGAGAAATATGAGGTTATTTACTTTGGTGGTAAGGATAAAAAAGCAGAATATTTTTTAAATGCGAGTGACTTGGAAATGTTGATGTTCAGAGGGACTTGGGTGGAGTTGTACAAGGGGCACAGAAAGTTAGCATGCAGGTACAGCAAGAAACCAGGAAGGGAAATGGTGTGTTGACCTTTATGGCAAGGGGACTGGAGTACAGGAATAAGGAAGTCTTACTTCAGTTGTACAGGTTTGTGGTGAGACCACACCTGGAATACTATGCGCAGTTTTGATCTCCACTTTTAAGGAAGGAAATACTTGCGTTGGGAGGTGGTACAGCGAAGGTTCACTCGATTGGTCCCTGGGATGAGGGGTGGGGGGTTGTCCTATGAGGAGAGGCTGAGTAAATTGGGTCTATATTGTCCAGAGTTTAGAAGAATGAGAGGTGATCTCATTGAAACCTACCCGATGTTGAAGGGTGCTGAGAGAAAACAGGAATTAGAGGGCAGTGAGCCCAAGACCAATCTTTGCAGAAGTGTTCAAAACTATTATTGAGGAAGTCTTAATAATGTACTAAGAATATTACACTATGAGTAGAACAAGTAAACATGGTTTTACAGAAAGGGAAAACATGCTTGACAAATTTGGTTACTGGCGATGGAACCAACAGGGTATATAAAGGGGAACTGATGTATGTACTATATTTGGGTTATTTAAAGTCCCTCAAAAAGGTTCCAGGCAAAAGGTTAACAGGCAAGATGAGGGCTCATGGAGATGGGGGTGATATATTAGACTGGGTAGAGGATTGGTTCACGGACGGGAACCAGAGAGTGGGCATAAATGGGGCATTTTCAAGATGGCAGGCAGTGAATAGTGGAGTGCGGCAAGGGTCAGTGTTGGGGGTCTCAGTTATTGACAATCAACATTAGTGACTTGGATGGAGAGACATAGAGTAACATAGCTACGTTTGCTGATGATACAGAGCTCGGTGGGAGGGGAAGCTGTGTGGAGGACACAAAGAGGCTGCAAAGAGATACAGACAGGTTAAGGGAGGGGGCAACAAGATGGCAGATGGAGTATTTTGTGGGGACGTGTGAGGTTATTCACTTTGCTTGTAAGGATGGAAAATATTTTTTAAGATGTGAAACTTGGAAATGTTGATGCTCAGAGGGACTTGGGTGGAGTTGTACAAGGGGCACAGAAAGTTAGCATGTGTGTACAGCGAGAAACCAGGAAGGGAAATGGCTTGTTGGCCTTTATGGCAAGGGGACTGGAGTACAGGAATAAGGAAATCTTGCTTCAGTTGTACAGGGTTGTGGTGAGACAACACCTGGAATTCTGTGCGCAGTTTTGGTCTCCATGTTTAAGGAAGGATATCCTTGCGTTGGGAGGCGGTACAGCGAAGGTTCACCCGATTGGTCCCTGGGATGATGGGGGGTGTCCTATGAGGAGAGGCTGAGTAAATTGGGTCGATATTGTCCAGAGTTTAGAAGAATGAGAGGTGATCTGATTGAAACCTACCCGATGCTGTAGGGGTTTGATAGGGTTGTTTCACCCAAGCAGAGCACCACTGCCCCAAAGGGGTACAATTGCCCCAACGGCCCTCTTTCCCTAAAGCCTGCTTCCCACAGCACTTCCTTTAACTTAACTGAACTGGAGCCTGTTTCTGTTCCTCTTCATATTCGTAGAACTTGTTGCCTGGCAGACTGTCACAAACTGATTGCCTCAAGCAGAGCCGGCCACTGACCCTTGAACTGATCTGGTGACCTATGCAAACACTCCCAAGAGGGTCCCACCCTTGGAACTAGGTCGGAACCAACACAACAAGCATCGGAACCATCCTGTGCCTTAAATGTTACAATCCCCAGAGGCCTGTTAATTTTACACCCAGGGACTCACAGATCAATGGGTTTCATGACTAGATGCCAAGCGGTGGCGAGTAAAATGGTACTGAAGCCCGACAAGTCCTCAGGATTTCATGGCCGACTTGTCCTAGGGCGCAAAAGGAGATAGCTGCAGAGACGGTGGATGTGCTGGCAATTATTTTCCTAAATTCTGTAGAGATCTAGAGCGAGCCCAGTGGATTGGGAGTGAGCCGATGTAACCCGGATATTCGAGGAAGGAGAGGGAGAGAGAAAACAGGAAATAGAGGGCAGTTAGCCGGACACCAGTCATTGCAGAAGAGTTCAAATCCATTATTAAGGAAGTCTTAACAATGCATGAAGAATATTACATAAGAACATAACAAGTAGGAGCAGGAGTGGGCAATTCAAGTGTACAGGAATAAGGGAAGTCTTGCTTCAGTTGTACAGGGTTGTGGTGAGGCCACACCTGGAATTCTGTGCGCAGTTTTGGTCTCCATGTTTAAGGAAGGATGTCCTTGCGTTGGGAGGCGGGACAGCAAAGGGTCACTCGATTTGTCCCTGGGACGAGGGGGGTGTCCTGTGAGTAAATTGGGTCTGCATTCTCCGGAGTTTCGAAGAATGAGGGGTGATCTCATTGAAACCTACCCCGATGCTGAAGGGGTTTGACAGGGTGGACACCGAGAGGTTGTTTCCCCCCCCCCACAACCCCCTGGCTGGGGAATGGAGAACGCGGAGGGGGGGAGGGGGGCACAGTCTCAGGGTAAGGGGTCGGCCATTTTGGACTGAGACGAGGAGAAATCTCTTCAGTCGGAGGGTGGGGAATCTTCGGAATTCTCTACCCCAGAGGGTTGTGGACGCTCCGTCATCGAGGATATTCCAGACCGGGGATCGGGAGGAACAAGAGATTTTCGGTCTGTCAGGGAATCGAGGGATAGGGGGAGAGTGAAGTTGAGGGAGAGGATCAGCCAGGCTAGTATTGAAAGGGGGTAGCAGGCTGTGGGGGGGCCGAGTGGCCTCCTCTTGGCCTGATTTCCTCTGTTCTTACGCAGTCAAGGGTCGATCAGTCCAGAGGGAAATGGGAGGCCATTCTGCCCCTTGGGTCTCTTCCCTGCCCGCCATTCAGCTCGTGGCTGATTCATCCTGAATCCCGAAAGATTCCCGATCCCACCTCCGTCCCCAGGGGCAGGATTCCCGCAATCGGCTGCCCACCCAGACCCACCCCACCGCCCCGGCCCGTGGTTTCACACCGGCTGGCCACTTAACGGCTGAGAGGCTGGTTTAATTGCCCCTCTTAATTGTCGGCGGGCACAGTGCCACCTCTCGCTGACCGAAATGCCGCGCGCGCGCCCGATCGCCAAGCGAAAGGTTCTGCCCCGGGCGTCAAGATGACTCCCGATCTCGCAGGGAGGGAGTTCGAGATTTCCACACGGTGATGTGGGTGTCCCTGGCTCAACTCAACATTTGTTTCCCACCTCTAATTACCCCCTCGAGAAGTTGGTGGGTGAGCTGCCTTCTTGAGCCGCTGCAGTCCCCGTGTGGTGTAGGTACACCCACGGCGCTGTTAGGGAGGGAGTTCCAGGATTCGGATCCAGCGACAGTGAAGGGAACGGCCGATATATTTCCAAATCGGGATGGTGAGGGGCTCGGAGGGGAACTTCCAGGTGGTGGTGTTTCCCATGTGTCTGCTGCCCACGTCCTTCTAGATGGTAGAGGTCGTGGGTTTGGGCGGCGCTGTCGAAGGAGCCTTGGTATAGTTGCTGCAATGCATCTTGTAGATGGTACACACACTGCTGCCCCTATGCGTCGGTGGTGGAGGGAGTGAATGTTTGTGGATGGGGTGCCGATCAAGCGGGGCTGCTTTGTCCTGGACGGTGTGGAGCTTCTCGAGTGTTGTGGGAGCCGCACTCATCCAGGCAAGTGGGGAGTATTCCATCACACTCCTGACTTGTGCCTTGTAGATGGTGGACAGGCTTTGGGGAATCAGGAGGTGAGTTACTCTCCGCAGGATTCCCAGCCTCTGACCTGCTCATGTAGCCACAGTATTTATATGGCTGGTCCAGTTCAGTTTCTGGTCAATGGTAACCCCCAGGATGTTGATAGTGGGGGATTCAGTGATGGTAATGCCATTGAATGTCAAGGGGCGATGGTTAGATTCTCTCTTGTTGGAGATGGTCATTGCCTGGCACTTGTGTGGTGTGAATGTTACTTGCCACTTGTCAGCCCAAGCCTGGATATTGTCCAGGTCTTGCTGCATTTGGACATGGGACTGCATGGATACTGCAAAGCTGTGCCTCCCGGCCTTATTCCTGAACAACCCGATTCAATCTTTTCATCATCTTAAACCCCTTAATTGTATCAATCTGCTACACTAACTAACAGGGAGACAAACCCAGCCTATGACTCCGCGCCTCGTAAATTAACCCTTTTAGTCCTGAGGTGTGTAGTTAACTTGGGATGGGGTTTGTTGGGGCTGGAGGTGGTTACAGAGACAGGGAGGGTTGTAGGGGCTGGAGGAGGTTACAGAGATAGGGAGGGTTGTAGGGGCTGGAGGAGGTTACAGAGATAGGGAGGGTTGTAGGGGCTGGAGGAGGTTACAGAGATAGGGAGGGTTGTAGGGGGCTGGAGGAGGTTACAGAGATAGGGAGGGTTGTAGGGGCTGGAGGAGGTTACAGAGATAGGGAGGGTTGTAAGGGCTGAAGGAGGTTACAGAGATAGGGAGGGCTGTAGGGGCTGGAGGAGGTTACAGAGATCGGGAGGGTTGTAGGGGCTGGAGGAGGTTACAGGGATAGGGAGGGATGTAGGGGCTGGAGGGGGTTACAGGGATAGGGAAGTTTGTAGGGGCTGGAGGAGGTTACAGAGATAGGGAAGTTTGTAGGGGCTGGCGAACGGTACAGGAAAAATGAGGTTTGTGGGGGCAGGAGTAGGTTACAGAGATAGGGAGGTTTGTGGGGGTTGGAGGAGGTTACAAAGACAGGGAGGGATGTCGGGGCTGGAGGAGGTTACAGAGATAGGGAGGGTTGTAGGGTCTGAAAACAGAAGGTTGAAGAGTGACTCAATCAGGATCTTTAAAATGACGAATGTTTCTCATGAAGCGGATGCGGTGAGAATGTTTCCTCTTGTGGGGAAGAGGATAGTGGGAGGACATGAACGTAAGACAATCACCGAGGAATAAAAAGGGGAAGTCAGGAGAAATGTCTTTAACTCGAGACCGTTGTGGATCTCAGTACCACAGGAAGTCATTGAAGTGAACGGTCATTTTACAATAGTGGACTTCCAGTTAGCTGCCCATTGAAATGTCCTGGCAAGATCCATCAGGTTCGAAAACCCACGACAGGAGAGTCAATAAGGAACGATACCAGACAGATCACCCGGCAAGTGACTGAGGTACCAGGAACGACAACAGCAAACCCGGCCCTATCAACCCTGCAATGTCCTCCTTGCTAACATCTAGGGGCTCGTGCCAAAATTGGGAGAGCTGTCCAGGGGCTAGTCAAGCAACAGCCTGACCTAGTCATATCCACTGAGGCATAGCTTAAAGCAGCAGGAATAGTGTCCCAGGCCCAGCCATCTTCAGCTGCTTCATCAATGACCTTCCTTCCCTCATAAGGTCAGAAGTGGGGATGTTCGCTGATGATTGTACAATGTTCAGAACCATTCGCGACTCCTCAGATACTGAAGCAGTCCATCTCCAAATGCAGCAAGACCTGGACAATATCCAGGCTTGGGCTGACAAGTGGCAACTAACATTCGCGCCACACAAGTGCCAGGCAATGACCATCTCCAACAAGAGAGAATTCAACCATCGCCCCTTGACATTCAATGGCATTACCATCAGTGAATCCCCCACTATCAACATCCTGGAGATTACCATTGACCAGAAACTGAGCTGGACCAGCTATATAAATACTGTGGCTACAAGAGCAGGTCAGAGGCTGGGAATCCTGCAGAGAGTAACTCACCACCTGACTCCCCAAAGCCTGTCCACCATCTACAAGGCACAAGTCAGGAGTGTGATGGAATACTCCCCACTTGCCTGGATGAGTGCAGCTCCCACAACACTCAAGAAGCTCGACACCATCCAGGACAAAGCAGCCCCGCTTGATCGGCACCCCATCCACAAACATTCATTCCCTCCACCACCGACGCACAGTAGCAGCAGTGTGTGTACCATCTACAAGATGCACTGCAGCAACTCGCCAAGGCTCCTTCGACAGCGCCACCCAAACCCACAACCTCTACCATCTAGAAGGACGTGGGCAGCAGACACATGGGGAACACCACCACCTGGAAGTTCCCCTCCGAGCCACTCACCATCCCGACTTGGAAACATATCGGCCGTTCCTTCACTGTCGCTGGGTCCAAATCCTGGAACTCCCTCCCTAACAGCGCCGTGGGTGTACCTACACCACACGGGGACTGCAGTGGCTCAAGAAGGCGGCTCACCCACCACCTTCTCGAGGGGCAATTAGGGACGGGTAACAAATCCTGGTCTTGCCAATGATACTCATATCATGTGAACTGAGACATAAAGCTTGAATATTGATTCAAAGGGAGACATTCTGCTGAATCTTTCTGTCTGTCACTCACCAGGACAAATGCAAGAATGCCAAATTTTAAACGACCACGACAATTTGACACGACAGGAGAGAAGGGTGCTGATTGGCTGACAAGTCGACTCTGATTGGCCGAGGTGTTGCCATAGGGAAAGCAATGGGGAACTATCACCCCCCTAAGCTCCTGGGTAATTCAAAAAAGATGCAACCCTTGGACTCATTCCTTTTTGTTTGCAGAGAATGGGTCCCTGCACATGGATGTATGTCACTTTGAGCACGTATAAATGAGCTGCACTACAAGCTTTGACTGGTTGTCTTAAAGTTGGTTGTTTAGTGTGGTTACCGTCACACTCAGGATTGCTCAGCGAGTGCGGGCGCGGGCCGATCGACTACAGCCTGGACTCTGCCCATCACGGACAAGCGGTGGAAGGTGCCATTTGATTCGATCCATCGATCGTCGGGATGTGCGGCCTATGCACACGGCGCTAACATTCACCCGTGAGGTTGCTCAGTCGTGCGGGCGGGCAGAACATCTATTGGTGGGAGATACCACTCGCACGCCCAGTGTGCAGTAGCAACATGATAGCGGCTTCCTTCACCTGCTCCAGTAAACACCAGGCGAAAGTCGAGGGCCTGGTTTTCGGCGACTACTTTAAGCTAGTGCTTGTTACAAACCTTTGAATCACAGAAAACAGTTCATCTTCGAGGATGGAGAACATTCAGGAAGAACTTGTGCGTTTTTTTAAGAGAGACACTGCCCCTTAAAGGGTTAATGCCGGGGACTGTGGTGGCCGCAGTTCCTGGAAAGGACAGCATTTTACACGATAAAGGTAGTTAAGCAGCTTTAAAGAAGCTCTTGACCCCATTGGCCTGTTCAAAAGGGTCACTGGTGGTGTATAGTTTTTAAAAAAACGATACAGGAAACCTGAGTTTTTAAAGCTGGTAGAATGGTTTTACTTTTGGACGAGGGGCAAAGAAGAAGCAACTGTTTGAGTGAACGAGACCACAGCTCTTTCCAGTACAGAGACGGAAGTGAATTGAAGCTGCTCCTAGGTTGACCCATGTGCTGGAATTGAGCATCTGCAAGTTTTCCTCGAAATCCACCTGAAAAGTAGTGCGAGAGTCATCGATTGTTTCTCAGGCCAGCGCTGAGGGACCAACCGTATAACCAGGACACCATTTCAAGGACTCCATCACTATCCCTTTCCCTTGACCCATTGACATTTAACCTTTTGACAGAATCCTCCTATTTCATTTTTATTATTATTTGTTGTGTGTGTGTGCGTGTGAGTGTGTGTGAGTGTGTTTGTGTGTGTGAGTGTGTGTGAGTGTGTTTGTGTGTGTGAGTGTGTGTGTGTGTTTGTGTGTGTGAGTGTGTTTGTGTGTGTGTGTGTGTGTGTGTGTGTGCGTGTGAGTATGTTTGAGTACGTGTGTGTGAGAGTGTGAGTGTATGAGTGTGTGTGTGTGTTTGTGTGTGTGAGAGTGAGTGTGTATCTGTGTGTGTGTGTGTGTGTGAGTGTGTGTGAGAGTGAGTGCGTGTCTGTGTGTGTGTGTGTGTGTGTGTGAGTGTGTGAGAGAGTTAGGGTATTTAGAAAGAGTGATTATTATACTTTCGTATTCCATACTGTATGTTAATAAGCTTTGCCTTTCTACTGGACAAGTCTGGTTATATAATAAATTAATAATTGTTGTTGGTTATTGAAGACACCCGAACACTGAGTGGTCATTCAGAGATTCACAGGTAAAGCACAGATTCGGCCGTACAAGCGAGCTGGAGAAATCATGGCAACGTGTGTTGTAAGCAGCGGAGTAGTGGGACTGGAGACAGACAGTACCCTCCTCCTGTCTTCGCTGGAACATATTCACACAAGGGAGGAACCATGCAGATATCGTCATTAAAGAGAAGAATTGTGCCATAGTGGATGGGTTAAACAGAGAGAGGGAGAGAGACGGAGAGAACGAGAGAGAGAGAGAGGAAATATTAAGATGCTTCACGTCCCTGAAAGTGGATAAACCTCCAGGGACAGATGGAATGCACCATAGCTTGCTAAGAGAAGCAAGATTGGAACTATCCGAGGCTGGGATCTTCATTTTTCCAATCCTCCCCGGTTTACATCCCCCTGCCAGGCTGCTGACTTTGTGTCACAGCTCAGAAAGGGAGGAGGAAGGTGAAGAGATCGAGTGAATCCGGGTCAGTCGAATCGGATGGATCAAAGGGACGTGTTCGGGGAAGATCGTGCCTGACGAACTTGACTGAATTCGATGAGGAGGCAACAAGGAGGGCCGATGAGGGGAGAGTGGTAGATGTAACCTACCTGGACTTTAACAGGGGCTTTGACCTGGCAGGCTGGTTGAAAAAGTCAAAGCCCAGGGAACCCGGGGGCTGGTGATGCCCTCCAGCCCCTGCAGTGTCCACCGGTCACCGGGGGGGGGCCCTCAAGCGTCCTGGCGGGTACCGCATGCTCCCTCTCCAGGGACACCCGAGCGCGTACGTAGACACAGAAGGGCAGGGTGGGTCCAGGAGCAGACTGATGAGGAGGTCCCCCTCCCTGCCCAATGACTCCCCCCCACCACCACTCAGAGGGCATCGCTGAAGGGCAATAAAAACGGACGGGGGGGGAGCCCTTTAAATACGTAGGAAGGGGCTACAACCTCACCCAACCTATATACACGTGGAAAGTGGATTCCTACGGGCCACGGAATGGGAGCCCATGAACAGCCCTAACCTTTAATTGCCCAATAACGCTGCATTGCGATAGCCCCCGTGCCAAATCCCCAATGGTTAAAGAGGAGCACGCCCGCCTAGAGCGCCCCCCACTGGGGTGCCTGGGCACCTCCGGACAGCAGGACAGAGTGGGTCCAGGCGGCTGACAGGGAGTGGGGGGAAGGGGAGGGGGAACGGGGTTTGCGGGGGGGTGGGAGTGGGGGTGTGGGGGCGAAGGGTGTATGTCCCTGATTCTCTCCGTCTCAGGGTGTGCGTGTGCATGCCCCTCTATCTCTTTTTCTTCCCTTTCACGCTCTGGCTCTCACCGTTCACTGCCTGTTGCGCTCCCCCTCTCCCTCTCCGTCTCTCTATGTCTATCTCTAGCTCTCTCTCTGTCTCTCTCTCTCTCTCTTACTGTCCCATCTCTCTCTCTCTCTCTGTCTCTCTCCCCCTGTCTCTCTCTCTCTCTGTCTCTGTCTGTCCCTCTTGATCGCTGTCTGTCTCAGCCTGTCTCTCTCTCTTTCTCTCTCTCCTTGTCTCTGTCTGTCTCTCTCGGTCTCCCTCTCTCCTTCACCCTTTTTCTGTCTCTCTCTTTCTCTTTCTCTGTCTCTCTCTTCAATCTGTCCTTCTCTGTCTCTCTCTGTCCCTCTCACTCATTCTCTCTCTTCTTCACACTCTCTCTGTCCCTCTCTCTCTCCCTCACTGTATCTCACTCTGTCCCTCTGTCGATCCCTTTTTCTCTCTGTCTCTCTCTCTCTCCCTCACTCTCTCTCGCCCTACCTCAATCTCTCTGTCTGTCTCTCTCTGTTTCTGTCTCTCTGTCTCTCCCTCTCTCTCTCTGTGCCTCTCCCTCTCTCACTCTCTCTCTCTGTCTCTCTCTCTCTCTCTATCTATCTATCTCTCTCTCTTTCTTTCTCTCTCTGTCTCTCTCTGTTTCTCTCTCTGTCCCTCTCTCTCTCTCCCCTTCTCACACTCTCTGTCCTCTCTCTCTCTCTCTCTCCTTCACCCTCTCCCTCTGTCCCTCTCTCTCTCTCTATCTCCCTCTCTCTGTCTCTCCCTCTCTCTCTATCTTTCTCCCCGTCTCTCTGTCGCTCTCTGTTTCTCTCTCTGTCCCGCACTCTGTCTCTCCCTCTCCTTCACACTCTCTCTGTCCTTCTCTCTCTCTCTCTCTTACCCCTCGCCCTCTGTCCCTCTCTCCATCTATCTCTCTCTCTCTGTCTCTCCCTCTCTCCCTAAATTTCTCTCTCTGCCTCTCTCTCTGTTTCTCTCTCTGTCTCTCTCTCTGTTTCTCTCTATGTCGCTCTCTCTCTCTCTCTCTCTCTTTGGCCCCAGTCCACCTCTAGCCTGTTAAGGACCAGGGATCTGTGTCAGGCAGCAAAACATTGACGAACTGCCCCTCCTTGGGTTGTAATTTATCCTATCTAACCGAGTTTCTGCATTCTCAGACAGGAGTGCGTGTCCGTACAGGAGAATGAGAGGGAGAGCCTTTCGCTGTATGAGAGAGTCGCAGACTAAGAACAGCTGGTTGTACCACAAAACCAACCATCCCCACCCAGAACCTTGGTCAGATCGCACAGGGAGATTCCACAAGGCTGCATAGCCCTGAAAGTCTGAGGGTGTGACCAGGAAGGAGGGAGAGAGAGAGAGAGCGAGGGGTGGGGGAGAGAGAGAGAGACAGAGACAGAGGGGGAGGGAGAGAGAGAGGGGAGTGAGAGAGAGAGGGAGGGAGGGAGGGAGGGGGAGAGAGAGCGGAGAGAAGGAGAGAGGGAGAGCAAGAGCGAGAGGGAGAGAGAGAGAAGGGGGGGGACAGAGGGGAAGGGAGAGAGAGAGAGAGAGACAGAGGGACAGAGAAGGAGGAGGGAGGGGGGGAGTGGGAAGTCGTGAGTGAGAAAGAGCGGGAGGGAGAGAAAGAGACAGAGGGAGAGGGAAAGAGTGGGACACAGAGAGAGGGAGAGAGAGTGGGAGGGAGAGTGGGAAGTAGGGAGAGAGAAAGAGAGGGAGGGAGAGGGAAAGAGTAGGAGGGAGAGAGACAGAGAGAGAGTGGGAAAGAGAAATGAAGAAAGGGAGGGAGGGAGAGAGAGATGGAGAGAGAGAGAGTGTGGGAGAGAAAGCAGGAAGGAAGGATGGAGTGAGGGAGAGAGGGGGGAAAGGGAGGGTGATAGAGAAGCAGTGAGAGAGAGAATGGGAGGAAGGGGACAGGACTATGGGGAGAGAGTAGGACAGTGGGATTAGTTTGGGGATTGATACAGGGCCATGGGGAGAGAGTGGGAATGTGGGATTAGTTTGGGGATTGATACTGGGCTATGGGGAGAGAGCGGGGCAGTGGGATTAGTTTGGAGATTGATACTGGGCTATGGGGAGAGAGCGGGGCAGTGGGATTAGTTTGGAGATTGATACTGGGCTATGGGGAGAGAGCGGGGCAGTGGGATTAGTTTGGAGATTGATACTGGGCTATGGGGAGAGAGCGGGACAGTGGGATTAGTTTGGGATTGATACTGGGCTATGGGGTGAGAGGGGGACAGTGGGATTAGTTTGGGGATTGATACAGGGCTATGGGGAGAGAGCGGGACAGTGGGATTAGTTTGGGGATTGATACAGGGCTATGGTGAGAGAGCGGGGCAGTGGGATTAGTTTCGGGATTGATACAGGGCTATGGGGAGAGAGCGGGGCAGTGGGATTAGTTTGGGGATTGATACAGGGCTGGGGGGAGAGAGTGGGAATGTGGGATGAGTTTGGGGATTGATACAGGGCTGGGGGGAGAGAGTGGGAATATGGGATGAGTTTGGGGATTGATACAGGAGCGGGCGAGTCCAGACCAAGCAGCCGGTTAGTTTTTGAAGAGATTCAGGGTGGAATTTCCCTGAGGGTTTCGACAGGGAAGATTGCAAAGTATGAGACAAGCGGCGGCCTCAAGCCATTTGCAAAGGTGTTTGAGGTATTTATAGTGTGTGTGTGTGTGTGTGTGTATGTGTAAATTTGCGGTGTCACTAACGAGTGAGTCAACAAGTGTCAAGGCTGTGTTGCCATATCAAACAGTTACCACACAAACATTTCAACACTCCCCGATGATGGACAGCGACGGGAGAACATTTAACAGATATCCCAGCAAGGTTAAAGTCAAAGATTAACGGGTCCTTTACTCATTGCTGTTAAAGATTCAGGGGCACTTGTTCTGAATTCTCCAGCACCCCGCCAGGGAACAGAGCTGCTCAAACTCAGGACGCTCCAGACTGAGGCACTGACAGGGACACCAGTGCACGGATATCTCCCTGAGAGAGAGGGACTGGGAGAGAGAGAGAGAGAGAGAGAGACTGAGAGATACCAGTCAGTGTATAGATATCTCCCTGAGAGAGAGAGGGGACTGAGAGACACCAGTCAGTGTACAGATATCTCCCTGAGAGAGAGGGGACTGAGAGACACCAGTCAGTGTACAGATATCTCCCTGAGAGAGAGGGGACTGAGAGACACCAGTCAGTGTACAGATATCTCCCTGAGAGAGAGGGGACTGAGAGACACCAGTCAGTGTATAGATATCTCCCTGTGAGAGAGAGAGGACTGAGAGACACCAGTCAGTGTACAAATATCTCCCTGAGAGAGAGGGACTGAGAGACACCAGTCAGTGTACAGATATCTCCCTGAGAGAGAGAGAGGACTGAGGGACACCAGTCAGTGTATAGATATCTCCCTGAGAGAGAGGGGACTGAGAGACACCAGTCAGTGTACAGATATCTCCCTGAGAGAGAGGGACTGAGAGACACCAGTCAGTGTACAGATATCTCCCTGAGAGAGAGAGAGGACTGAGGGACACCAGTCAGTGTACAGATATCTCCCTGAGAGAGAGGGACTGAGAGACACCAGTCAGTGTACAGATATCTCCCTGAGAGAGAGAGAGGGACTGAGAGACACCAGTCAGTGTACAGATATCTCCCTGAGAGAGAGAGAGGACTGAGGGACACCAGTCAGTGTACAGATATCTCCCTGAGAGAGAGGGGACTGAGAGACACCAGTCAGTGTTACAGATATCTCCCTGAGAGAGAGGGGACTGAGAGACACCAGTCAGTGTATAGATATCTCCCTGTGAGAGAGAGAGGACTGAGAGACACCAGTCAGTGTACAAATATCTCCCTGAGAGAGAGGGGACTGAGAGACACCAGTCAGTGTACAGATATCTCCCTGAGAGAGAGAGAGAGGACTGAGGGACACCAGTCAGTGTATAGATATCTCCCTGAGAGAGAGGGGACTGAGAGACACCAGTCAGTGTACAGATATCTCCCTGAGAGAGAGGGACTGAGGGACACCAGTCAGTGTACAGATATCTCCCTGAGAGAGAGAGAGGACTGAGGGACACCAGTCAGTGTACAGATATCTCCCTGAGAGAGAGAGAGGACTGAGGGACACCAGTCAGTGTACAGATATCTCCCTGAGAGAAACTGAGAGACACCAGTCAGTGTACAGATATCTCCCTGAGAGAGAGGGGACTGAGAGACACCAGTCAGTGTACAGATATCTCCCCGAGAGAGAGAGGGACTGAGAGACACCAGTCAGTGTACAGATATCTCCCTGAGAGAGAGAGGGGACTGAGAGACACCAGTCACTGTACAGATATCTCCCTGAGAGAGAGGGGACTGAGAGACACCAGTCAGTGTACAGATATCTCCCTGAGAGAGAGAGAGGACTGAGAGATACCAGTCAGTGTACAGATATCTCCCTGAGAGAGAGGGGACTGAGAGACACCAGTCAGTGTACAGATATCTCCCCGAGAGAGAGGGGACTGAGAGACACCAATCAGTGTACAGATATCTCCCTGAGAGAGAGAGGGGACTGAGAGACACCAGTCAGTGTACAGATATCTCCCTGAGAGAGAGAGACTGAGAGACACCAGTCAGTGTACAGATATCTCCCTGAGAGAGAGGGTCTGAGAGACACCAGTCAGTGTACAGATATCTCCCTGAGAGAGAGGGGACTGAGAGACACCAGTCAGTGTACAGATATCTCCCCGAGAGAGAGAGGGACTGAGAGACACCAGTCAGTGTACAGATATCTCCCTGAGAGAGAGAGGACTGAGAGACACCAGTCAGTGTACAGATATCTCCCCGAGAGAGAGGGGACTGAGAGACAGCAGTCAGTGTACAGATATCTCCCTGAGAGAGAGGGACTGAGAGACACCAGTCAGTGTACAGATATCTCCCTGAGAGAGGGAGGGACTGAGAGACACCAGTCAGTGTACAGATATCTCCCCGAGAGAGAGGGGACTGAGAGACACCAGTCAGTGTACAGATATCTCCCTGGGAGAGAGAGGACTGAGAGACACCAGTCAGTGTACAGGTATCTCCCTGAGAGAGAGGGGACTGAGAGACACCAGTCAGTGTACAGATATCTCCCTGAGAGAGAGAGAGGACTGAGAGTGACTTATATCTTCGAATAGGTGCCAATTGTTGATCATGTGAGTTGGTAGGGCTATCCAGAAAGCTGAGGTGTTCTCTGAATTCACTCAGAGAGGAACCGACTGCTAAGAAAAGGTAGTTATTGCCGAGCCCTCTTTAAAACCCTGGTTAGGCCCCGGCTGGAAGAGAGTGGCCAAATCCGGGCTCCATACTTTGGGAAGGGTGTCGGGGCCCTCGGAGAGGGTGCGGAGGAGATTTCCCCGGCGATGAGGGGGACTTCAGTTCATGTGGAGAGAGACTGGGGGGAGGAGCTGGGATCGCTCTCTCCCCCGGAACGGAGAAGGTTAAGGAGGGAGATTGAATCGAGGCCTTCCCAATCGGGAAGGGGGTTGGGACCGAGGGAACGAGGAGGAAACTGTTTCCAGTGGCGGGAGGATCGGGAAACCAGAGGGACCACGGATCGGAGGTCAGTGAGATAAACGAGAGTAGCGCCGAATCATAGAATCACAGAATGGCTACAGCACTTAAGGAGGCAATTCAGCCCTATCGTGCCTGTGCTAGCCCCCCACCAGCGCAACCCAGCGAGTCTCGCTCTCCCGGCCTTCTTCCCGTTAACCCTGCCCATTCCTCCTTTCCCGATAACAATCCCATTCCCTCTCAAACCCCTCAACTGACCCTCCCTCCCCCACACTCTCAGGCAGCGTGTTCCGGACCCTAACCCCTCGATTGACCCTCCCTCCCCCACACTCTCAGGCAGCGTGTTCCAGACCCTAACCCCTCGCTGCGTGAAAAAGTTTCTCCTCGTATCTCCGTCGCTCCTTTTACCCATCGCCTACAATCTGTGTCCCTCTGCTTCTCCATCCTTCCCCCAGTGGGAACAGTTTCTCGTCATCCACTCTGCCCCAGGACCCCTTCACGATTTTGAACATCTCGATCAAATCTCCTCTCGACCTTCTCTTCTCCGAGGAGAACAGTCCCAACTTCTCCAATCGATCTACGGGACTGAAGGACCTCGTCCCTGGAACCATTCTCATGAATCTTTTCCGCACTCTATCTCTCTCTCTCTCTCTAATTCCCTCACATCCTTCCTAAAGTGCGGAGCTCAGAACTGGACACAATACTCCAGCTGAGGCTGAACTAGTGTCTTATACAGGTTCAACACAACCTCCTTGATCTTGTGCCCTATGCCCCTATTAATAAAGCCCAGGGCACTGTCTGCTTTATTAACACTCTCTCGACCTGTCCTGTCACCTTCAATGATTTATACACATATACCCCCAGCCTCTCTGCTCCTGCCCCTCCCTTTAGAATTCTCCCCTTTATTTTATATTGTCTCTCTTAGGACCAAAATCACCTCACTCTTCTCCACACTAAACTCCACCTGCCCACTCCACCAGAGGTGCCAATGTCCCTTTGAAGTCCTACACTGCCCCCCGCCACCCCCACCATCGGAGCTGCCCCCACCCCCCCCCCCCGGCCTTTAGAATTGTGCCCCTGCCTTCATGACCAGGAACTGCAAGCCTCAGTTGAAACTGGAAGGCAGCTTCACCGAGGG